>NW_027496061.1:0-183934 GCF_021521415.1 Bidens hawaiensis
AATTGTCTGTTTTCCTGCTTCATTTCTCAAATTGAGCCAAAGATGGTATAAATGGCACTTCAAGAACTGAATTGGGTTGACGCTATGCATGAAGAGTTAAATCAGTTTGATAAGTTGAAGGTGCGGAGATTGTCTTAGTAGCCGGAAGGAAAGAAAGCTCTTGACACGAGATGGGTATTCCGAAACAAATAAGATGACATGGGGGGTCATTGTTAGAAACAAGGCACGGTTGGTAGTTCGTGGTTTTTGTCAAGTTGAGGGATTAGACAAGACTAAAGTCTATGCTCCAGTGGCTAGACTTGATGCCATCCAAATCTTTCTAGCCTACAAGTCATTTTATGGGGCTCACAGTATATCAGATGGATGTCAAGGCCGCGTTTCTGTATAGGGAAGTCAAAGAAGAGATCTATGTGGATCAACCACCAGCTTTTGTCGATTCCAAGAAACCAAAGCACGTCTACAAGCTAGACAAGGAATTATATGGGTTACACCATGCTCCTCGGGCGTGGTATGTTATGTTGACCTCACATCTTCTAGATCATGGCTACAAGGGAGGAACCATTGATCAAACCTTGTTCCGGAATACTGTCGGAAAGGGTTTGATTCTAGTCCAGATTTCGGATCCACCAGTTCCAATTTGTGTGCAGAGTTTGAGGTAGTAATGAAGAAAAGATTTGAGATGAGTTCGCTGGGTGAAATGACAACATTTTTGGGGTTACAGGTTTGCCAAAGCTCAGCATGAATTTTACTGCATCAAGGGAAGTATGTTGAGGATATGCTTGCAAAATTTGAGTTTCAAGATTCCAAGAGTGCTAAAACTCCTATGGCGGAAAGGCCTTTATTGTCATCTGATTCGGAAGGAAGTCCCGTAGATCAAATGTACTATCGATCTATGATCGGGTCTCTGATATACCTCACTGCCAGTCGTCCTGACGTCATGTTTGCAGTCTACCAGTGTGCTCGTTTCCAGGCTAATCCTAAACTCTCTCATTTAATTGCTGTTAAAGGTATTTTTAGATATATGAAGGGACAACCGAAGTTAGGTCTTTGGTATCCCACACAATCAGAATTTGATCTGTATGTTTTTGCTGATAGCAATTATGGTGGAGATGACATTGACAGGAAATCTACATCTGCCGGATGTCAGTTCTTAGGAGATCTTCTCATTTCTTGGCAGTGTAAGAAACAACAAACGGTGTCCACCTCCACCGCCAAGGCGGAGTATGTTCCTGCATCAGCTTGCTGCTCTCCGGGTCATCTGGATGCAAAACCAACTGCTGGATTACGGTTTGGAATTTATTTATACTCCAATATTTTGTGATAATGATGCTGCCATTGCAATTTCAAAAAATACTGTTCAACATTCTAAAACCAAGCACATCGATATTAAAATTCATTTTATTCGTGACTGTTACGACCGAAAATTGATTCACCTTGAGCAAGTTCACACTGATAACAATGTGGCGGACTTATTTACAAAACCGGTCGGAACGACCAAATTTAATGTGCTTGTGAGTTTTCTTAAAATGCTTCGTTTCGAGGATTATTTCTTTTTGAGTGTAAATTTGTACATATTTTTTTGTTTTGCACAAATTTAGGGGAGAAAAATCAAAAAGTCAAAGATAGTGTGTGTGTGTGTGTGTGTGTGTTGTTTTCTTTATTCTATATATAAAAAAAAGGGTTTGGATTTTAAGATTCACTCTCGCTTAAAATTATGTAGGTTGCTCAAGCTTGAAGGACATATACTTGTATATGGTTGGTCTGGTGTTCTACTAGTAGACTCACAGGATAGCCATTTACCTAAAGCTTGAAATCATCCGGGGCGATTGTGATGTGTTTTGTGTTTTGTATTCTTTCACTTAAAATTATGTCGGTAACTCTGGGCTGGAAGGACATGTATCTTCATACATGTTTGGTTCGGTTAACCACTTGTGGTCATACAGGATAGCCATTTACCTGAAAGTTTAAAGTGACCAGGGTGACTGAATTCTTAACACATGTGTTTTCTGTAACTCCTTGGGAAGTGATATGATTATTCAGTTAAATGCTTTTTAGAAGCTTCAAAATATTTTCAAATGAAAATTGATCCAAACTTTGTAAAGTGATATATAAATAGTTTCTGTGTGCCTAACGGGTGAAGTTATTAAGCTTAAAAGGCTCTAGAACAGTCATTGATTTGTATGATAGTTTTCCATGATGCGTAAAAGTTGAAGTGATGTACACTAAATTTTCTAAACTTACTGTGGAGAGTCATTTTGAAGAATGTGCATGTCTCCATATACATCTCTCCGAAGGATAGGCAGAAAAGCAATTATCGAGTCATACACGAGCCCGTTAGTGTCTTGATCACCAAAAATATTGTGTTAGTTAGTAATTGATAAAAAAATTGACAAAAGAGTTTATTTTATCTTATTAAAGTCTTTTTTTTAAATGTTTTAAAAGCTTAGAGGGTTAAACTAGAACTACAAAGATGAGGGCACACAAGTAAGTCCTGTCATGTCTCGAATGAAAGGCTTGTCAGTTCACTGGCTTGTAAGTCCAACGTTCAACCTTAAAGCTTAAAAATTCTTGTTTGTTTATCTATACAAATATTTTGATCAGGCACTAGGGGTTGGAGTCAAATTGGGGTGATCTGGGGAAAGCCAAATACGCTTTGAGAAGAGATAGGAGGCATCGCAGGTCCATAAGTTATGTCCATCTAAGCTTTATGCCGAACTGAACCTAAATCATATCACTGATGCAATGAAAATAATGTTAAGTCTGTTATACCTGCTATCAACCTGTTTCTTTATGTCATAATAACACTGAACATGAATCCTAGTGACAGCCTCTTAAACAATATGATTCCATGTTCAGATCTTTTCATAAAAAGGCGGCGTTTTCTTACAGAAAATGAAATTTGATCCCAAATTAAAAAAAAAATCAAAGGGGTTCTTTGTACGTTAATATTATTTGTATTCCTTTTGTTTATTTTATTTTATTTTGTTTTGTTTGTTTTATCTCAAAACTACTATCTTCGAAACGTGTGATTTAACTGGGTCACTTTCAACATCCGTTTAAGTTGATTTGGGTTGCATGTCTTGTACGGATTAACATACCTTTGGGCTGAAAAAATTGTCATGGGCCTGTTTAGGTATTCTCGGCCCATGAAAGTTTGGGTATAAGTAGTCTCGAACATCAATTATTGTTCTCAATTCACTCAAAACCTTTCATCTTTCTCAAATCTTTCTGCCAGCCAAGAACTATCACTCGCATCATTTAATCACATTAAGCTGATATTGCTATTCGTATTTGTTAAGTCACAGGTAAATGACCAAAGGCTAAAGTTAATGTGTTTGTGAGATTTGTGTTCTTAATGTATTTGGCAGATGAGTAGTTTGATAATACAGACGGACGAAGCAACATGGGATTAGTGATTGATGATCTCTATTGGACGTATCATGGTTAATGGTTGGGAATTTCAAAAGAGCTTGTTGCAGGTTTCTTGGAGTTTTCGGCCTTCTAGGGAAGACGACACACATTCCAAGAAGAAACGCAAAGGGTTTTTGGCCTCCAGCTGTAAACCAGTCAAAAGGATCTCGGTTGACTTTCTTTGACCAAGATATCCTGACTCTGACCGAGAACACATGTTCTCGCTTGTTTTGATTGACCGAAATCGTTGGTCTTGACCGAGAACTCATGTTCTCGGTTAATGTTGACAGAGAATTCCTGTCTTTGACCGAAAACCCTTTTTTGACAAATATCATATGGACAGAAAACTCTCTGTTGGGCCTGATTGTTATTATTGATCCTATGGGCCAACTAATGAGATGTTGGGCTTGATCCTTATTTTTATGGTTTAATCAATTAGATCCTGTGCTTTAAAAAAAATTATTTTGACTAACTTGTTTTAAAGTATGACTTTAGTCAAGTTTGTATTTGCTAACTTGATTCGTTTGGTGCAGTAATGGATGATCAGGCTCCGTTAAAGTTTGTGGATATACACAATATCACTAGACACTTATTGGATCCACCATTGGCCCACAAGGAATTCAAGTCTATGATTGTCGGCCTCAAACACTTGCAGTATTTCTCACGCACTACGAGAAAACCCTGTCATATGCAGGAAGATGATCACTGGTTTTTGGAATAATGCCTCAATCAACCAACGAGGGCCAGATGGAGCTGTTTCGATAGACTCGAAAGTACAAAAGATGCCATTCATTATCACAGAGGCTATTATAAGGGAGGTGCTTCTGTCTAGTGATCAACCTGATTGCCCGACAAAATACTCTGCTACAGCTGTCTCTAAGATTCTCACCAGGATGGGTTATGAGGTACTTATCCTCCAGCAATCAAAAAGTTATTTCACCCATACTGGAGGTTCTTGATACACACGTTCTGCACATGCGTGTCGGGAAGAAAAGGGGGTATGACGAGATAAGTCATACTCAGATGTCTGCTATCACTACTCTGATCATGGACTGGAATTACAATTATTCCAATTTTGTCTTCAATGAGATGATGAGCAATTTAAAAGGAAAGAAGAAAGAGATGTTCCTCATGTATCCAAGATTTCTACAGATGATCTTCGATTCACATTACACCGTTCTCATCAAATCTGTTGATACTTTAGATATGAAATCAATGGGACCCAACTGCTTTGGGTTAATGAAACAGTCCAGGAAAGGCTCCAAGATAGTCTATCAGGGCCTTCATGCTCTCGAAAAATTTTGGCAGATTTGCTGAAACTGAAGCCGTATAAGTTATAGCTCAAGTTGCCGATGAACATGTGACACCAGTTCAAAGGCATTCTGCTGCCTTTGAGATTAGTTCAGATGAAGAAGAAGAGACAGAACACCGTGAGACAGATATTGCTCCGACTACTGAACAATTAAGTGATTTTGAAGCTTTCAAGGAATTATTACAATCAACTGCTCTGAAGCCTCCTCAAGCATTTGATGTAAACAAAGAAGATGATATCCTCGAGGAACCAGCCAATGATCTCATTCCACGAAAGCACAGTAAGAAAGATCCGAGATTGAATGTGCTGGTTCCTGAGAATGAAACAACAACCACAACACCAACAACAACCGCAACCAATAGCCTACAACAACAAACTCACCAACCTGAGTCACATGCTCCATAGACTCAAGTTGAACCAAGTGCACCCACTGCAGAGCCACTGGTTCAAGATTAGGTGTTTGATGACTTTGCTCGATTGTAAGGCCCCGTTACCGGTGCCCTACAATGGACGTTGGATTTACTCATCAACATAGTTCTAATCATCAGAGTTAATAAAAACATACGCGGAATATAAAAACTTTTCATAAAAATCACCATAATAATTCATAACATGTCTTAAAACATTCATCTTGTCTTTCAAAATAAACAAAACATCAAACATGAATGTCTTGAGCTTTCCGATGCCAGTCTTTTATTCAATCCCACGCGTTTCCCCTCAAGCGAGCTGCCTCATCCTACTCACATGCGTGCATACTATGAGTCAGCTACGCTGAGTGAGTTCTAGTTAATCATACATCATACAATACATATACTTACCTTCCATTATGCATCCGAAGATACATAAGAATTACCCTACTAATTTACTTTCAATACATACTTTCATACTATATAATTACTGTCCATTCAATCCCAGATATTATTAGGGTCTGATCCCTTCCTTTTCTATCTCAGATATTATTAGGGTCTGATCCCTCTTTCCTTTGTCTATCTCAGATATTATTAGGGTTATATCCCTTTCTTGTTTATCTCAAATATTATTAGGGTCTGATCACTTTATACTTCTCCATCTCAGATATTAATAGGGTCTGATCCCTTTCTTCTCTATCTCAGATATATTAGGGTCTGATCCCTTGCTTCTTCATCTTTGTACATTCTGTCTTTACATACCCATAACATACATATACTTTCTTTAACATTTACACATGCCCATATGTTATACATATATCTACCATACACATTCTTTTTTTTGCATATACATACCTCCCTTATCAATACTTGCAATATCCGAAGATCGTTCACGTACTGACAAACTTTCCTTCACATTCATAACATAATAACTGATACATACCTTCCCTATCAATACGTGCAATATCCTAAAATCGTTCACGTACCGACAAGCTTTCCTTCACATTCAAAACATATAACTATCACATAAATCATACATGGCATACACTTACCATTTAAGGGAAGTGTATTAACTATCACATCGATTATGCACATAGCCCCGAAAACAAAATAAGGAATGGGGCTAGAAACTCACCTGAATTCATTTCCTGTCTTCGTTTATCGTTATTCCCTTCTTTAATTGCGCTCTGCTAACTGTATATGAGCTTCATATATCAATACTCGTTTGATCTAATCTTGTGGCCTAGTGTTAGCTTACTTTTACTTAGCATTTTTATGGTTTTTCCTTTATTTAACTCTATTGAGTTCGTAAGCAAACATAAATGTAAGCGAACATACTTAACTTAACCGAACTAAACTTAAGCGAACTTAACTGTACGCGAACTCAGCAGCATACGAACTTAAAAGGAGCAAAATTATCAGTAAACGAACTTAAAAGTGGCGAACCTAACGCCAACGAACTTGTAGCAGCGAAGTTAACAGCATGCGAACTTGTATTCAGCGAAGTTAACCATAGGCGAACTTTCATATAGCGAAGTTAACCACATGCGAACTTTCATGCAGCGAAGTTAACGTGCTGTAGCTACAAGTTTTGATCTTAAACCTCCTGCCCATTTCGGTTCAACATGTAGGCCTTTGATATGATGTTATCCATCCTCGTAAATGCTCCCACGACGATTTTCTTGACCCGGGGAATCGTAAAGTTTGGACCTTTAAGTTAAAACGTTCAATACTAGATCTAAGGTTTATTTTAAACGAGCCGTACATGGTTGTAAGTTCGTCAGGTTCGTTTTTAACATCAACAACACTCGTTTATACCGGATCTACACTACGTTCAAGTTTCAAGACTAAACGTTCATAAAAACGTAAAATTTAAGTTAAATGGCATACCTTTACGTGTTTTAAGGTTACGGCTTAGCTTGGTTATGAACTTTAGGTCTTGTATTTATCTTTTGTAATAAAGATCTATCAAGAATCAACGTTTGTTTGGCCTTGTGTGTGTGTGTTTGGAGTGTGTAGGCAAATATGGAAAGATGGAATGAGGATTTATGGTTTTAGGGTGGTTTAAGGGGGTATTTATATCCCTTAAAGCCCATGGACCTAAGGCCCATTACCCTTTACCACCATAATTAATCCAAGTCCATGATATTCTCTTTGTTAATACTAATTAATTATTTATGCTCAATAACTAAACGCGACTTTCTTTTATTAAATATGAAAATTTTAGTATGTTACAAGTCTTCCCTCCTTAAAGAGGATTCGTCCCTGAAAACTAACTATTACATAAAAAAAATTCGGGTAAAACTTGCGCATCTCATCCTCAGCTTCCCAAGTAGCATCTAAATCCTTACGATGCTTCCATATCACCTTCACCAAAGGTATAACCTTGTGACGAAGTTGCTTCTCTTTGCGGTCAACTATCTCGATCGGTTGCTCGATGTAATTCAACTGTTCATCAACCACAATGTCCATTAATGGCACATGAGACGTGTCATCCGCCAGACATTTACTCAGATGAGAGACATGGAAGGTTGAATAAATCCTTTCTAACTTTGCTGGCAAGTCCAGTTTATAAGCCACTTCACCCACACGATCCATAATCTTGAACGGTCCAATGTACCTCGGACTCAACTTTCCCCTCTTCCTAAAACGAATAATTCATTTTCAAGGCGAGACCTTGAGAATCACATTGTCACCAAAGTTAAATTCAATCGGTCGTCTTCGTTTATCAGCATACGACTTCTGTCTGTCTTGAGCATCTTTCATTCTTGCTTTAATCTGATCGAACTTTGAAGAAGTTTCTTACACCACTTCTAAACTTCCCATCTCCTTCTGACCAATCTCTCCCCACCACACTGGGGTTCTACATCTTCTACCATAAAGCATCGCTAACGGTGGCATACCAATACTTGAATGGTAAGTGTTGTTATAGGAGAACTCTGCCAGATGTAGATGATCATCCCAAATTCCACCAAAATCTAAAACACAAGCACGTAGCATATCCTCAAGGGTTTGGATCGTCCTTTCAGATTGTCCATCTGTTTGAGGATGATACGGCGTACTGATGTTCAATCTCGTTCCCATAGCTTCATGGAACTTCTTCCAGAATCTCGAAGTAAAACGAGTATCTCTATCAGACACGATCGATAATGGTACTCCATGCTTAGATACAACCTCTTTAATGAACAGGCTTGCTAATGTTTCTGACGAGATAGCCTCTCGTATAGGTAGAAAGTGAGCACTCTTGGTCAAACGGTCCACAATCACCCAGAAGGTATCATGATGCTTAGCTGTACGAGGAAGCTTAGTTATGAAATCCATGGTCATGTGTTCCTATTTCCATTCAGGTATTTCAAGCGGTTGCATTTATCCATAAGGCTTCTGATGTTCGGCTTTGACTTGTAAACAAGTTAAGCACTTACTAACATAATCCACTACATCGTTTTACATTCCGGGCCACTAGTAGTCCCTTTTCAAATCATGATACATCTTGTAGCTCCAGGATGAATCGAGTATCTTGACTTATGAGCTTCATCTAAGATTCGACCTCTTAGATCTCCATGTCGTGGGATTCACATACGGTCAAATCTAGTCTTAACACCATGCGTGTTTTCCATTAACTCATCTTGTTGACCGTAAATTCTTTATTTTTTCACTATCCCTTCATCTACCAGCACTTCCAACTGTACCTTGATGATTTCTTCAAAAAAACTTGAATTCATAATCAGCTGGAAGGACTTCACTGTTGCAATGACTTCTTCATTCTTACGACTTAGTGCGTCAGCGACCACATTAGCTTTACCAGGATAGTACTTGATGTCTCAGTCGTAATCCTTTATCAACTCCAAACTCTTATGGTCTGTGTAAATGGTACACTTAGTACTGTACAGATAATGCCTTCATATTTTGAGAGCATGCACTACGGCTGCTAGCTCTAAATCATGTGTCGGATAAGTACTCTCATGGACCTTCAACTATCTAGACGCGTAAGCTATTACTTTTCCTCGTTGCATCAACATGCAACCTAACCCACGATGCGAAGCATCAGTACAAACAACAAAATCCTCGTTACCATCGGGCAAAGCAAGGATTGGAGCTTGCGTGAGTCTTTTCTTTAATTCCTTAAAAGCTTCTTCATGAAACTTACCCCAACTGAATACTATCGACTTTCGGGTCATACCGGTCAACGGTGCGGCTATCTTGGAGAAACCTTCAAT
This sequence comes from Bidens hawaiensis, assembly GCF_021521415.1. NCBI lineage: Eukaryota > Viridiplantae > Streptophyta > Magnoliopsida > Asterales > Asteraceae > Bidens > Bidens hawaiensis. The sequence goes on from NW_027496061.1 coordinate 9,348, forward strand.
GAATCTCCTATTGTAGCCAGCTAACCCTAAGAAGCTTCATATGTCAGTTGGATTCTGCGGAGTCTTCCAATTCGTTATCCCCTCAATCTTAGCTGGTTCCACTGAAATCCCTTCTAGATTAATCACGTGACCTAAAAATTACACTTTTCGCAACCAGTACGCGCATTTTGAAAACTTAGCATACAACTTCTCTTTCTTCAGAGTCTCTAATACCTCTTTCAGATTCCCGGCATGATCGGACTCGATTTTTGAATAAATCAATATATCATCGATGAAGACGATAACTGACTTATCCACCATCGACCGACACACCCTATTCATCATGTCCATAAATGCTGCAGGAGCATTTGTTATACCGAATGACATTACGAGGAACTCGTAGCGTCCATACCGCGTCCGAAACGTTGTCTTAGGGATGTATGCCTCTTTCACTTTCAACTGATGATTGCCTGATCTGAGATCTATTCGTGAGAACCAACTTGAACCTTGCAGTTGGTCAAACAGATCATCAATCCTCGGCAAAGGATATCTATTCTTTACCGTAAGCTTATTCAACTCGTGATAATCTATGCACATTCTCATGCTTCCATCCTTCTTTTTCACGAATAACACAGGCGCGCCCCACGGGGAAACACTTGGTCTAATAAAACCCTTGACGAGGAGTTCTTGCAGTTGGGACATCAATTCTTTCATCTCGGACGGTGCTTGACGGTAAGGTGCGTTCGCGACGGGTTGGGCTCCTGGTACTAAATCTATCTGAAATTATATCTCTCGCTCCGGTGCAACCCCGGAAGATCCTCAGGGAATACTTCTGGGTAATTGCGCACTATAGGAACACCTTTCATTTCTTTTGTCTCAGCCGTAGCGTTGACAACATACGCCAGGTAGGCACCGCACCCTCGCCTTAACAAACCCTCGGCCTTTATCATCGAAATGACGTTAAGCCCAGAACTTTCCTTATCACCATAAACCGTCACCGCACTACCATCCAAGGACTTTAACCCTATTATCCTACTCTTACACACTATCTGAGCTTCATACTCAGACAGCCAATCCATTCCCAAAAGCACATCGAACCCTCCAAAGGTCATAACATACAAAGTAACAGGGAACTCATGTCCCTCTAACTCTATCTTACAGTTCTTAACCAACATTTCATTTTGGCTAATTTACTAAACGGGGTGGCTACGAAACTTTTGTTAGCACCTGAATCGAATAATACTGAAGCAGTGAGAATACCTTAATCAGATCTCAAATCTGATATATATTATAATAACTAAAACGGATCCAGTTCATGATGCTCTTATACGATTATGTATTAATGTTATATATTAGTATTGATTGTATCTATATATGTGTATGTATAATATTAAGGTGAAGATTGAGATAGCAATTTGGCAGAGGTTCGATAATCTTAACTCAATGCTTAAATTAAACAGTAGAAACTACCACTATATATAGAAGACGGGTCTGGTTCGTTAACATTCCATAACGAACCAGACACCGACTTCGTTACAATACATTAACGAAATAAACTTAACGAAACACCCTCTGATTCGTTAAACATCCTTAACGAATCAGGAGGAAACATAACTTATGTCTAGTTTGTTAAACAACCTTAACGAACTAGATGACTACCTTAATGAACTACATTAATATCTTTAATAATTATTACATAAATAAAACGATAAATACATTAACCATAGTTACAAAGACTCGAGACGCAAAACCGTGTACTAACAAGTGGATACACCATTTACTAGAAACGTACATGTGACAACATCTGGAATCTTCTTTGCTTGACCCAGGGTTAGCATGTAAGCTCTGGTCCTCGGCCTAGTCTGGTCAACATCATTCTTTCCACTCCCTGCAGCTCCACCGTCGATGCATTCCTTGGTAAAATGGTCCGGTTTACCACAATTGTAGCATGCAGGTTTGCAGTACAATCGGGAGCATAATGTCCCACTTTTCCACACTTATAACAGGAACTCGATCCAAGCCTGCACTCCCCTTCGTGAGCCTTAGCACACTTATAACAGACATCAAATCCCTTGCCCCACTTGCACTCACCCCCATGCATCTTTCCACATGTCTTACACCACCTCTTCTCCCAAACTCTCAACTACTTGTTCTTAGGGTTCGATAATTGTGTATCGGGTCGCTTAGCATGATTGACCCACTTCTTATCTTTCTTCTCTTCTTCTACCACAACATCATCCACAGCCAGGTCTTCATAAACCATCTCTGCGAGTTCGACGGCAGAGTCAAAGGTAGCAGGTTTATTTGCCCTGACCAACGTGCGGACTTTCTGTGGAAATCCCCTCACATAACACTTGATTCTCTTAGTCTCAGTGTTAACCATATCGGGTACCAACCTAGACATTCGGTTGAACTCTGTGGTGTACTCAACCATATCGGGTACCAACCTAGACATTCGGTTGAACTCTGTGGTGTACTCACGATGCGTCATCCTTCAAGCTTTCAAGTTCAGGAACTTCATATCTGCCCTCTCAACTTCTGCGTCAGCACAGAATCTCTTCATTACCACCTCTTTCAGATCCTCCCACTTCATTTCCTTGATCTCCTCTGGACTCTTCCTCTGCTCAATCGATTCCTACCAATACATTGCTTCATCACCAAACGATTGGGTGGCGTAACCGACAGCTTGGTTAGGATGACACTCGCTGATTCGGATAATTTTATCCATAGCGGTTATCCATTGGAGAGTAGCAATTGCGTCTCCCAGACCAGTCAGCTTCGGTGGGTCACATCCTTTGAAGGACTTATATTTGCACCCACCCCGACCCCTTTTCCTGTCACCAACTTTCATAGACTTAACCCCACTCGAGGCCTCCCTCTCTCCGTCCTCCTCTCTCCTACCATCACCACCCGCTCCTTCTGCAGTTCTTTCACGACTTCTAGCAGACCCTCCAGGAGTCATATTCTTCACAGCAGTGGCTACAGCTTGAACAATAGCTGCTTGAATTGTGGGATCCAGTTGAACCCCCTTCGTTGTTGTTCGGGTCTCTTCCAGCTGCGCTTCCATCATCTCCGGTGTTGGAAGCCGTCTCAGCCGAAGGTTGTTGGGCACGGCGAGGCCTGCCACGTCGTCCAGTGCGACCTTCAGTTCTCACAATTCCTCCAGGTCCTACATTTCCTCCTGTTCCAGCCATCGTATTCTAAAAAGGAAAACACAAACGTCATCACTCAAGGAACTATTTAGTACAATGATAGTAAGGCTAACAGGTAATAACAGTGGCCAACTAGGATTAGCTGATCACGTTACTTTCCGTGTCCTATACACTTCCTCTTATGAGTCTATTTGTGCTGATTCTAATCTTAAACAATTAATCAATCAAACAATCAAGAAATCCTATCCATATCAATCAAGATAACATTAACATTTATTATCTATCCATACACTTTGTCTATACTAAGATTGCTTGAGTGGCACATGGCATTCTTGAACAGGCATCTTCTTATTCAAATCCCATTCTCTATTCGAGTCTAGCAAGTAGGATGCTTAAATCTCTCAAACTTTGCTCTGATACCAACTTGTAATGCCCCGTTACCGGTGCCCTACACTGGACGTTGGATTTACTCATCAACATAGTTCTAATCATCAGAGTTAATAAAAACATACGCAGAATATAAAAACATTTCATAAAACATCACCATAATAATTCATAACATGTCTTAAAACATTCATCTTGTCTTTCAAAATAAACAAAACATCAAACATGAACGTCTTGAGCTTTCCGATGCCAGTCTTTTATTCAATGCCACGCGTTTCCCCTCATGCGAGCTGCCTCATCCTTCTCACCTGCGTGCATACTAAAAGCCAGCTACGCTGAGTGACTTCTAGTTAATCATACATCATACAATACATATACTTACCTTCCATTATACATCCGAAGATACATAATAATTACTTTACTAATTTATTTTCAATACATAATTTCATACATACTTTCATACTATATAATTACTGTCCATTTTATCTCAGATATTATTAGGGTATGATCCCTTCCTTTTCGATCTCAGATATTATTAGGATCTGATCCCTCTTTCCTTTGTCTATCTCTGATATTATTAGGGTCTGATCACTTTCTTGTCTATCTCAGATATTATTAGGGTCTGATCCCTCTTTCATTTGTCCATTCAGATATTATTAGGGTCTGATCCCTTTCATGTCTATCTTAGATATTTTTAGGGTCTGATCACTTTATACTTCTCTATCTCAGATATTATTAGGGTCTGGTCCCTTTCTTCTCAATCTCATATATTATCAGGGTCTGATCCCTTACTTCTTCATCTTCGTACATTCTGTCTTTACATACCCATAACATACATATACTTTCTTTAATCATTTACACATGCCCATATGTTGTACATATATCTACCATACACATTCATTTTTTCATATACATACATCCCTTATCAATACGTGCAATATCCGAAGATCGTTCACGTACTGAAAAACTTTCCTTCACATTCATAACATAATAACTAATACATACCTCCCCTATCAATACGTGCAATATCCGAAGATCGTTCACGTACCGACAAGCTTTCCTTTACATTCATAACATATAACTATCACATAAATCATACATGGCATACACTTACCATTAAAGGTAAGTGTATTAACTATCACATCGAGTATGCACACAGCCCCGAAAACATAACAAGGAATGGGCTAGAAACTCACCTGAATTCTGTTCCTTTCTCCGTTTATCGTTATTCCCTTCTTTAATTGCGCTCTGCTAACTGTATATGAGTTACATGTATTAATACTCGTTTGATCTAATCTTGTGGCTTAGTGTTAGCTTACTTTTACTTAGAATTTTTATGGTTTTTCCTTTATTTAACTCTCTTGAGTTCGTAAGCAGACATAAATGTAAGAGAACATACTTAACTTAAGCGAACATAACTGTACGCGAACTCAATCGCAGACGAACATAGCAGGAGCGAACTTATTAGTAAGCGAACTTAAAAGTGGCGAACTTAACGCCAGCGAACTTGTAGCGGCGAAGTTAACAGCATGCGAACTTGTATGCAGCGAAGTTAACCATAGGCGAACTTGCATGTAGCGAAGTTAACCACAGGCTAACTTGCATGCAGCGAATTTAACGTGTTGTAGCTACAAGTTTCGATCTTAAACCCCCTGTCCATTTCGTTTCAACATGTAGACCTTTGATATGATGTTATCCATCCCCGTAAATGCTCCCACGACCATTTTCTTGACCCAGGGAATCATAAAGTTTGTACCCTTAAGCTAAAACATTTTGTACTAGATCTAAGGTTTATTTTAAACGAGACGTACATGGTTATATTTTCGTGAGGTTCATTTTTAACATCAAGTTTGCTACTTTAACACTCGTTTATACCCGATCTACTCTAGGTTCAAATTTCAAAACTAAACGTTTATAAAAACGTAAAATTTAAGGTAAAAGGCATACATTTACGTTTTTTAAGGTCACGGTTTAGATTGGTTATGAACTTTAGGTCTTGTATCTATCTTGTGTAATGAAGATCTATCAAGAATCAACATTTGTTTGGCTTTGGATCTCTCTCTCTCTCACCCTCACGGCCGAAAGTGGTATGTGTGTGTGTGTGTGTGTTTGGAGTGTGTAGGAAAATACGGAAAGATAGAATGAGGATTTAGGGTTTTAGGGTGGTTTAAGGGGGTATTTATATCCCTTAAAGCCCATGGACCTAAGGCCCATTACCCTTTAATCCACCATAAGTAATCCAAGTCCATGATCTTCTCTTTGTTAATACTAATTAATTATTTATGCCCAATAACTAAACATGACTTTCTTTTATTAAATATGAAAATTTTAGGATGTTACATCGATTTTGAGCCAGGTATTGCACACACCGATGAGGCTGATGTACCATTCACTGATGCTCCCTCTGGTTCATCAGGTCAAATGAATCAAGGTCAGTCATGTTCTGGTGTTACTGATAAGTTTGCTCAGATTCTTGCCATGCAAGACAAATTTCTACAAAACAAAGGCAATGGTATTATGCTTGAAGATGCTCCAGTTGATGTACAAGCTCTTCAACGCCGAGTCTTTGAACTCGAACAAGACTCTGTTGTTAAAGATGTACGCATTCAAGAATTGGAAGCCAGCAACACTGATAAAGATTTCAAGATTAAAGAGCTTCAATCTAGCATGGGAGAACTAACTACTATCTATCTAGATCTCCAACAAAAACTTGTTCAAAAGTTTGGAGATGAGTTCAAAAGTAGTACTGATAAGGTGCCCAACGTTGATCAAGGTGGTAGCTCTACTATTCGCCCAGTAGAGAACATAGATGAGTCTGAGACTTTGAAACAGTATATGGATGCACCACCAATCTCCAAAGAAAAATCTGATAGAGTTCAGAGAAAGTTGATGGTGACGAAATACTCCAATCAGAATGTCGAATCATCAGATCATCCAGACAGATTCATCGTCACTTCTCTATCTCAGTATGTAGCAATTATACATACCATTCGATTACATATAAATATTCGAATACGTAAATGCAATTAGATTAAATATATATATATATATATATATATATATTTGAATACATACTGACGTCAGATCGAAGACTCACTCAAAAGTAAACCGATTACAACTAATAGGTAGTGGTAAGCGGGTATCGGACACAGGGATTTTGTGGAAAATGTGTTACTAAGTAGCTTTGTAATTAATCTATATTAAACTAAATGCATAAAATAAACTCATGTATTTTGTTGGCTGATTTGATTAACGAAAACAACTGAAAACAATTTAACGAGTTTTAAAACAATAAGCGAAAATATGCCTTCCCTCGGTTTAAGGTTTCTATGAATGCCAAAGTTAATGTTTAAACTGAGACGAACAATAAATAAAGTTCATGCTTATGTAAACGATTGCGATAATTGAGGATCAAGTACTTGGATTATACAACGCAAGGTATTCACTCAAAAACCAATTAGTTTATCCAACCCGATTAATCTCGATTGATTAAAGCACCAAGAACTGACGTTTTAGAAAACTAATTCAATAAACTAACAATCTGTCAATCAATGCATAAACACCATAATAATGAAATCAACAAGATCAAACTATTATCTCGGAAATTGCATAAACATTCATGAATAAACCACACAATCCGAGGGAAAACACAAAGGGATTTAGCCGAGCATGATTCGGTTCATCATTCCTTTAATTAAAGTTTGCATATGAATCAAAATCGAGTCTCTAATGATTACCACACTCACAATAATGTTATTTCACCCCAAAATCGCCTCTAGGTCACTCTAGGATCAAAAGATATGATAAGGATCTCAAAAGCCGCCTAAAAATACAAGTTATAAAGGTTTTACGATTTTCCTCGGCAGGTCGTAAGCTACGGTGGCCACCGTAGCTTACGGTGTCTTCCAAATACCCTACGGTGGCTTAACACTACCTTACGATGACCATTTTCATCAGGTCCCACCATAGCTTACGGAGGCTACCGTAAGCTACGGTGGCTTTTAACAAAGCCACCTTGTTTTCGTCATAACTTTCTCGTTTCAACTCCGTTTTCTTCACCGTTTTCGACCACGTTCTCGTAATTACATCCTCTATATTATCCTACCTGCAATTATATGAGTAACCATAGTCAACTAAAACCAAAAAATAAACCAATTATATGCATGGTTATTAACGATCTTATATCACTTTAGGGTTATCCAATGGACCACTCGTCACATTCCCACACTTACCCATTGCTTGCCCTCAAGAAACTCAATCATTCAAAGTTAGAAATTAACCCATTCAACAAAACGCATCTCGATTAAGGTCCCAAGTCATACCCTATTCCCAAATGTTTCGTATTTGCACTATTAATACGTTTACTTATCAAACCTAGAAATTCAACGAAACCTAACATGTTTCCTGTTTTTCTTACACGCAACACACCCCTCTCAAACTTTCCACTCAATACTTTTCTCAAAGCTAGCATGTTGCGCTAGTCCACCCAAATGCACGTGTGCCAATCTACTATAATAAGCTTGTGTTAACTATCAAACCTCCACCTAATGAATGCATAGACAATCGCACAAATCAAGAGGGCTTATCATGGGTTGTAACGGGGCCAAGTGTTCGGGTACGGAATGGGAATATTGAAAGTAGCTCAGGCGATCCGATCTGGCTTATTACATACATTCTAAAAAAACATAAAAATAAAATAACAACTATATACACCACTAACTTTTTTTTTCTTTTTCTTTTTTCATTTTTTTTTTGAATCTCCATACTTATATCATTATTTTTTTTTTGAAATACTCTCAACATTCTAACAAACATATTACCAAATACTCATATCAATTACCAACAACAATACAATTACAAGAAATAACCTACTATGCCAGATCGTCTTGCAAATGTAACAACGGGGTTGATTGAAAAATAATAGGTCCAATAAATGGCTTCTAAAGGAACCAACCCCCCGCCCCTCTCGTTAACCAGGCTCATATGTATAATGTATGAGGCCCAACTCCCAAAACCCACACTCGCACTCATCCAGACGAGGCAATACCTAAATGCCTCTATCATTTTTGCACTAATGCCAAGCTAAGGTCTCGGAACACATTCATTACACAAGTTCTAACAAGAAGGGTCACACTGATATCTTCAAATAATGCCAACCATGAAAACACGTGGTATAAAGTTCCAACCCAAAATTTGTTACCGTCATGTTACGTGAAATAAATAACCAAAAAACATGTCACTCTTGGCTAAATATCTATTACCATTTCTTTTAAAACTTTGCAACACTCACACACGGGAATTATGACCATGAAAAGGGACCATTATCTCAACACATCTTTTGAACCACAAACAAAAAATTTCTCAGAAATTTTGAAATTTTCTCAAAAATATCTCCACATCCCCACACATGGGATACATTGTCCCCGATGCATGGTTTTGGCACATTTTTTTTATTTTTTTTAACATGAATATTACCCTACACCCAACACGGTGTAGAAGAGAAATCCATAAGAATTTCCCCACACTTGGTTTTTGCTAAGATGATATGCTTAGAATACCATGAATAAAAAACAAACTAGAAATTATAATGAAAAATAAAAATAAAAATATACAAAATATACAATTACCACCTTTTTGAAACTTTATGACATTCAATGTGGGTGACTGGCCCACTCCCGTGCAGCCTTCTCATTATTAGCACGCTCTTTTTCAAGCAACTGTTGTCAGTCTTCCGGCAAACCAGGGTCGGGCCCGAACATCCTCAATCTCCACCTAGGATCATTTAGGTTAGGTGGATATATCACTTTCGTCTTCCTTGGTCGGCCACTTTTTTCTGTCACCTTCTCAGTATGTTGATGCTCAACTTCTTTCTTTTCAACTAACCTGTCAATCACAAAACACTATACTTTTGTGTGATCCTTGATCAAGGATACACACTTGTTAAAAAAATCCTCCTTCAGGCTTTCCTTATCAACAAGAGTGTCAGTAGTATTTTCAAATAATAATAACTGTTTATCACGATTCCCAAATTTAATTCCCAATGTCCCTTTAGCACAATAAATCACTGCAAGTGAAGTGGCAAGGAAGGGTCTACCCAATATGACCGTGGGTTGCGTGTTAATAACATTTTTAGCACAATCAAGCACTAAAAAGTCAACAGGGTAACAGAAATCCTCCACATGTACCATCACATTATATATCATGCCTCGGGGAAGTGTATGGGTTTGATCCGCTAATACCACGCTGGTGTTTACTTTTTGTAGCGGTCAAAACTCATACTGATCATATTTACTACCGGGCATGATACTAACACAAGCTCTAAGATCTAGCAGTGCCCGATCTGTTTTAAATTCACCAATTTGGATTGATAAAAGGGGCACTCCTGGGTCTTGAAGTTTACTCGGGATAAAATTATTATCAACCCTCTCATCCCTTATTTTGGTTAATTTGTCATTTAAACATTTATCACAAGAACAATTTTCACAAAAAGATGTTTCATACGGTTGTAATTCAGAGTTATTTTGAAAAATTGTTTCATAATTACCCACATTTTCAATCTCATATCTAATATCTTCCACCACCCTCTCAACAAACTGTGGTGTTGGATCACTTTGAACACTAGAAATTTCAAAATTAGGTAAAATACTTACCGCATTGATATGCACGTTGTTCCCCTTCTTTAAGCTCGAGCTGTTTTTCTTTAAATTCGCCACATCGGTTGCAAGTTGACCCATTTGAGTGGTCAAGGATTAGATGGCTTTGTCACGGATTTCATCCTTATGCTTGCGCACTTCATCAAGTTGATTTCTCCGACCCCATACCCTCTCATTCACTTACTATAGGCCGAGAAGCGTAGATTCATCTTACTTTTTATAAATGCATATCTTGTTACGTCATCTTCAACATGTCCATAACTTCATTTCCACTCGATGAACCTTGACCCGCGGACCCACTTTGACCTTGGAACCCTAGATTATTCCCACCACAAAAATTATCTTGGTTATTATTTTGTTGGCGAGGAAAATAATTTCCTTGATTTCCTTGAAATTTCGGGTTGGATTGAGTATCCGGATTTCCATAACAAAAATTCGGATGATTTCTCAATCCGGGGTGGTAAGTATCGGAGTTCATGTTGTAATTCCTACCACCTCCCTCTTGAAGTGCATTCACCACCTCCACCGGTGCTTGACCTACCGCACATACCTCCGAAGCATGACCCAGCTCGTCAATTTGTACAAACATCAATTACATGATTAGTGGTTTGTGCGTTTCCTTCTTTTACGGCTTGCACTTGCGGTCTACCAATTGCCGGTCTTGCTCTTCTTCCGGTTTGGGCCTTTCTCTTTGAAGTAACTGCCATTTGATCCAAATATGCTCAATCATCTTGTTCATAATTGGTACCAAATGTACCATTCGTGATCGACCTCAAATCTCGTTCATCCTCCATACTCAACCCTTCCTGAAAAGTATTTAACAACTCCCAAAGAGCAATACCATGATGAGGACAATTCTTGATCATCATATTGAACCTCTCGAATGATTCACGAAACATTTCCCCCGATTGTTGTTGGAAGGTTCTCAAACTTCTTCTCGCATCGTTGGTCTTTTGGGTTGTGTATAATTCTTCCAAGAATCTTTGTTGCATTTCGGCCCAAGTATAAATAGACGCAGAAGGCAACGTGTAAAACCATCTTTTTGCCTTGTCTTCAAACGAAAATTGAAATAGAACCAACTTAAACTCATCCGATGTAAAACCTTGACCCACAACCGTGTTGCAAATGGAGACGTATGCCTCCAAATGAAAGTAAGGTTCCTCCGTTGCTAGACCCTTATACTTCGAGAGACTTTGAAGAGAATTGGTTCTCACTTCAAATGTCCTCCCTTGTTGATTGTGAGGAATAACCACCAGAGACGGATTATTAGTAATTACCGATCGGAAATGAGCTTCAATACCCCTTACCATCTCTCTTGAATGCCTTATCGGTACTCCCATTGGTACTTTGGTTGACCCATTTGCCTATAAACAGGCCTTGGCTTCGCAAATGGTTGTTGAAAAAGTGGTTAGGCTATTTTTTGTTGAAATTGTTGATCTTGAGGTTGCCCTTGTGGTTGTTGAATAATCGGTGGCGGTTGAACTTGTTGATGAACAACAACCGCTGGTTGTTGTTGAGTTTGTTGTTGAATTGGTGGTGGTTGAACATGTTGTAGGACAACCGGCGGTGGTTGTTGTCGATTAAGCTCTTGCAACGGTTCCGGTTGTTGCCATTGACCATAACCAAAATTTTTCAGATTTACCCTTTTGCTTCCATCACCTCCCATGTAGTAACCTTCCACTTCATACCCCTAAAATTCACTGTCAAACCCATATCTGTATCCGTTACCTTATGATCTTGAATGTTGCATAAAGGGTTGGGGTTGATATTGGTAGCTTGATTGTGATTGTTGAAAGGTTGGTTGTTGATTTTGTTGAGATGGTGATGAACCAAAGGTAGGAAAAAGGTTGGAAATAGATGGCAATGTGGATGATGTTGCGTAGGTGTATTGAGCAGGGATGGGTTCGGTTATGGGTGGTGGTTGCAATTCACTTGATGTTGTAGGTATATTAGTAGTGATCGGTGGAGGTGGATTTGGTGGAGGTGTAGTCGGGATTGGTTGACCCGAAGTGGGAGCTGGTGAATCCATGGAACTGTTTGATGTAGTTGGAGAACCAAGAAGCTAGTTCTCTCTAAGTAAAACTCGGTTTCTTCGAAACGTTCTGTCAATATCGGGATCGATTACTAGTGATGATGACCTGTTAGATCTTCTAGTATGCATAGACTTGTAGATACCTGCACACTGACACAACCAGCGTAAACCGAAAATAACAAACAAAAACTGATAAAACTAACACACGTTGCGCACTACTCCACGGCAACGGCGCCAAAATTTGACGTGAGATCGAAGACTCCCTCAAAAATAAACCAATTACAACTAATTAGATAGTGGTAAGAGGGTATCGTACACTGGGAGTTTGTGGAAAATGTGTTACTAAGTAGCTCTGTAATTAATCTATATTAAACTAAATGCAGAAAATATACTCAAGTATTTTGTTGTTGATTTGATTAATGAAAAGAACTGAAAACAATTTAACGAGTTTAAAAACAATAAGAGAAAATATGCCTTCCCTCGGTTTCAGGTTTCTATGAATGCCAAAGTTAATGTTTAAACTGAGATGAACAATAAATAAAGTTCATGCTTATGTAAATGATTGCGATAAGTGAGGATCAAGTACTAGGATTATACAACGCAAGGTAATCACTCAAAAACCAATTAGTTTATCCAACCCCGAATCCCTCCTGATTAATCTCGATTGCCTAAAGCACCAAGAACTGACGGTTTAGAACACAAATTCAATAAACTAACAATCTGTCAATCAATGCATAAACACCATAATAATGAAATCAATAAGATCAAACTATTATCTCAGAAATTGCATAAACATTCATGAATAAACCATACAATCCGAGGAAAACAAAAAGGGATTTAGTCGAGTATGATTCGGTTCATCATTCCTTCGACTAAAGTTTGCATATGTATCAAAATCGAGTCTCTAATGATTACCACACTCACAATAATGTTATTTCACCCCAAAATCGCCTCTAGGTTTCTCTAGGATCAAAAGATATGATAAGGATCTCAAAAGCCGCCCAAAAATACAAGTTATAAAGTTTTTACGATTTTCCTCGTCAGGTCTACCGTAAGCTACGGTGGCTTCCAAATACCCTACGGTCGCTTAAAACTGCCTTACGATGACCATTTTCATCAGGTCCCACCGTAGCTTACGGTGGCCACCGTAAGCTACGGTGGCTTTTAACAAAGCCACCTTGTTTTCGTCATAATTTTCTCGTTTCAACTATGTTTTCTTCACTGTTTTCGCCCACATTCTCGTAATTACATCCTCTATCTTCTCCTACCGGCAATTATATGAGTAACCATAGTAAACTAATTCCACAAAATAAACCAATTATATGCATGGTTATTAACGATCTTATATCACTTTAGGGTTGTCCAATGGACCACTCGTCACATACATGCAATTTGGTTATGAAGTATACACTCGAATACATATACACTTAAATACAATAGGTGTTTCAAATCCATATGTACCCCGGAATACACCTAGACGCTCGATTACAATGAATGATTAGAATGCAAGGTATAAGTTCGAATGCAATAAATATATTTGAATACTTTAGGTTGGTTCGAATACAATGCATATACAGGAATCGAATACACTATGATCTGTTCAATACAAAAGGTCATTAGAATACATTAGGAATGATTGTTACAATACATCATGATCGTTCGGATACAATGTGAACATTCGAATACGTATGGCATTCGAATACATGCATATTGAATACATGTTCTATTCATAAACACATCCCTTCAAGTGTATATGTACTCTAACCTCAACTTAGACCACTAGGATAGACCAGAGTTAGGTGTTTTGGCTGAAACTTGAATAATGTGAATATAACAAATATTGATACATGTAATTAATGTACAGCTAGCCGAGCACAGTTAAAGAAAGGAATAACGATTAACGGTGAACGAAACAGAATCCAGGTGAGTTTCTAGCCCCCATTTCCTTGTTATGTTTTCAGGGCTGTGTGCATACTCGATGTGATGGTTAATACACTTACCTTAAATGGTAAGTGTATGCCATGTATGATTTATGTGATAAATAATATATATCTTGAATGTTAACAAAAGCTTGTCGATACGTGAACGATCTTCGAATATTGCATGTATTGACAAGGAAAGTATGTGTAAGAAATATGAATGTGTAAGACAGGTATATGTATGACATGTGACTATGTATGAATGTTAAAGGAAGTATATATATGTATAAGGGTACAATACGATATGGGTATGTAAAGAAAGTATGCACGAGTGGGGATGAAGGAAAGGGATCAGACCCTAATAATATCTGAGATAGAGAAGTAAGGGATCAGACCCTAATAATATCTGAGATAGAGAAGTAAGGGATTGAACCCTAATAATATTTGAGATAGACAAGGAAAGAGGGATCAGACCCAAATAATATCTGAGATAGAAAAGAAAATGGATCAGACCCTAGGAATATCTGAGATAGAAGAGACAGCGAGTATATAGTATAGAAGTAATAAAGTATGAACGTATGTGTGAATGTATGAAATGAAGGTGATAAGTAAATTATTTGATGTGTATCTTCAGATGCATATATGAAGGTAAGTGTATGTATCTCATGTTGAACGATTAACTAGAACTCACTTAGTGTAGCTGACTTTTAGTATGCACGCAGGTGAGTAGAATGAGGCAGCTGGCTTGAGCAAGGCACATGGTAGAGGAATAAAAGGCTGGCATCTGAAGATTCAAGATGTCTTATGTGTATTGATGTTTAATTTGAAAGACGAAATGTTTGTTTATGACAAGTCATGAATTATTATGTAATGTTTAATGAAAGTTTTAATATTTCACTAAAGTTTTAATTAACTCTAATAAATAGAACTGCGTTTATGAGTAAATCCAACGTCTAGTGTAGGGCACCGAGATCGCGGCCTTACATGTTAACATTACTTGATTTCAACTTTAATTGCTTAGTATCTATAGAAATTCTTTATAACGTAAGGAAGAATTTATATATATATATATATATGTGTGTGTGTGTGTGTGTGTGTGTGTGTGTGTGTGTGTGTGTGTTTAAGTTCAAGAGAGAAATGAAATTAATGAGAGAAGTGTGAGAAATGGATCCAACCAATCATAATTTATCTCTTCTTTTTTTATTTATTTTAATGATAGGGGTAAAGTAGTAAAACAATTATTTGTTTATACTTTGTTACTAATAATTATTTAGGAAAGCTACATAATTTGTTTTTAAATTGTTTTTATAAGAGTTATCTTCTCTTTTTTAATACCTAGTCGATTTCCATATGAAATTTACACTACATCTGAATCATTTTTTTTATGTTTTATCAAATTGAATACAATGATTATATAAATAATCACATTGGCCCAAATCGGTTGTTTGAAATGCAATTTTGTTGATTATCCATACCCTGAAAGATAATCAATATGTTGCAAAATTATTTCCTTTTCAAATATTTATATGTATCCCCTGTTCGATTGATCGAATATCCATATTAATATACAACAGATACGATGGGCTTATCCATGAACATTTCATTCGAATTCTGTTGATTATCCATATATTAATAAATCTTATAATATAGTCCTTATTATTGCTTCATTTTAATTTTTATCTAACAACTTACATAGACCATGCTAATAATTTAGACATATAATTATATTAACTTACACAAACCATACTAAGAACCTACATTTTAGAAATGCCACAGACATATATCGTATTACTATTGCCTACACTGAATATAATAACATACACAAATTATTCATATTAAGCGACATAAACCTACACAATTCAAAAATAACACATATTATCAAACCCAAACAAATAAATATGCTCCCAAATTTCCTACATAGTACCATACACATCCTATATATATTTCATTTTTTAATTATTTATTTGTTAATTAAATTTAAAATATTCTTGTTCTTTATTAATTCGTAAACATTCGCATCACTTTTTTTCCTACACAACAACTTATGGATCCTACACAAATTGTTATATCCCAAACCACGGACATGTATGTATCTTGCACAAACTTTATATATCACATACAAAATATAGTTTTTTATTACTACACACCAGTTACATATACGACACAAACAATATATCAATTGTTTTTAACCTACATTAAAAGTTTTATTTAGTGTAGACATTGACTAAGTTGCGTATGTGAATATAAAATGAACAAATTGTACCATACACCATGAACAAATTATATCATACACAACCCATAAGTTCCATACACAACATAAATATATTAACCTACACCACTAACATATGTCCTACACAACATAATAGTCACACATAAATAAGATATCAATTGTTTTAACCTACACTAAAATTTTCATTTAGTCTTTACAATTAATGAATGGGAACCTACTGTAGTGTAGGCATTGGATTTCAATGTAGGGTTATTCACAAAATCTATGTTTCACAATATATACATTTAAACAATGGTAGCCAAAAAATAGATTTTTTATCATTCACAATAGTGTAGAAGTCAACGAAATAAAATTCCAGGTTAAATACAAACCAATTAATTTCATTAAATAAAATAAAGAAAAAGCTTGAAAAGAGAAAATTAATAATTAATTGGGGTTGATATAATTGATCAAGATACTTAGGCTAGATATGGAAACTCCATTTAACGTGGTAAATTAAGTCCCACACAAATGACAAATTAACCCTTTTTACTTAAAATGATCTTAAGAATATGTCCAAGTAATTACAAAACTGCCATTTCTATTACAAGCCATTGATTATACATAATCAATGGTTCTGATTGATTTCTCGTACTTCTCGTTGTAATTTCATTTCTCTCTTGAACCATCCCATATATATATATATATATATATATATATATATATATAATATTTCTTAATTTATTTCTTTTACTTCTTGGTTTGTGGCATATTAAATTCATCATTAACTATGAAAATATAATTCCCTTAGCTATAAACCTTAACTTACATTATTTATTTATAGAAACTCATCATTAATTATATCAACATAGCTGATGTTAATAAAAAAAAGAATAACAAATCGTATCTCCATACTTCGTGCCTATACAATCCGTAAAAAATCAAATGAAAAGAGAGTTTAAACAAAGGGATAAGAGGCTGGCGCGAACTCCGTAAGTCCATGGACTGCGAGATAAGCCTAAATTTAGCAAAATATAATGTAGCGTGAACGATGCGAACTCCATGAGCCATGTTTCTACTCTTGTAACTCTAACTTACTGTACTGAAAAGATCGGAGATGACACATTAAATCATAAAGTGTTAAGCTTAAATTTTCTTTTAACCTACTATTTATACCTTGAATTTATGAACTTGATGCAAAGTAGACTTGTTATTAAAATTCTGATTTCAGTATAGTTCCTAGAATGGCTATCAATTTATGATACAAACATGTTAATACGAAACGACACTGTTTTTAACAGGTTTGGTTTGAGTTTAACAGGTTTCGTGTCTTAAGCATGTCGACCTATTTAAGACATGTTTAAATTTGTGTCATAACACGTTTAATACATGTTAACCTGTTAGTAACCTACGAAGATTTTCATTTTAAAAAAATAAATATATATACAGTCCTAAAGTCTTAAAATTAAAGTCAAACATAAAACAATTTTTCACTAATGCCCGTCAGAACCCGATATTATATTTTTTTATGGATGTTATGATTTGCATCTATGGTTTTCTGTTTCAAACTGATTCAACTCTTTAATGTACCGAGCGAAAATAGGTACAAGATTAAAAACACGGTAATATCTAATTTAAGCCCAAATTTTATTAATCCAAGTCACATGATTACAAAAGATATGAAAGTTAAGCACTCAAGACTTAGTGGATCGTAAAATACAACAATAACAAAAAGTGATCCAAAAGCCTAACAAACTAACTAACTAACACCCTATTTATAGACACACATCTTATATGTAAAGTAGCAACCCCCATCATCCGTATAAGTCCAATCTGTGCATCCAGCTGTATAAGTCCAAGCATAAGTTGTAATCTGTCACACCCCATTCTACGGCGGAAATGCCGGGGCGTGAACAGATTGCCCACAGCTCTCAAGGTACTATCATGCAATATTAAGTGTGACAATATCTATTAGATTTAGTTAAATAATCAAGAACATCAAACTCATAAATAAACAAGTACAATAAACAACCAAAATTAAATTCTTGTATCATCTTCTCTAACATGTATCCTAAGTTGCTTCAAACAATCTTGATAATCACGTCACACGATAACCTGCATATGCGTTAAAAATACAAATAGGTTTTTTCAACACTAGATTGAGGGAGTATAACACCAGATTTAAGACACTATATAATAATAATAAATAAAAATGCAAATTGTTCCTGTGAGATATACAGTTAAGCCATAGCACATAAACAATCAATCAACCATAAGAAAAGGCTCAACCAATTCCATATAAATGGACAATGGTTACCAAGTAAGGACTAAACCGTTGCCATAAAAATGGACATCGGTTGCCGAAGATAGACGTATGCTCATACTATAATGAGGAACATCACCATAATGCGTTCAAATAAAGCAAGTAAGCAATTAGCAAGTTAGGAAAACTGATAAACGCACAAGGATAAACAGTTGTGGTTGAATACTAAATATAATAGAAAATATCTATGAACGCATATGTCCCTAAAACGGTTAAAAATAAGTAAAAGAAGGGGAGTGAAATACTCACCTTAATAGACGAACAAACGGGAAAAACAATATAATAAGAATGTGGATGATGGATCAAACTCTTCAAGAAATACCGACAAGGTTTCCTAGTAATGAATAATTGCGAAAACGAATATAAAAATGTGACTAAATAAAGATTCGAAAATGCAATGATCGAGTATAATCATGCAAAAGCTATTTATTATTAATTTTATTATTTTAAATTACAACTTTGACTTATCAAGCTTATAATATAGTTTAATTATATAAAATACATAAAGATACTTAATTACATATTTATAAGGATTTCATAGTTTATACAAAGAGATTTGTTTAAATATTTATTTTAAATTAATTATGTGTTTAATGTATTTATATACATTTTTATTAATAATAAAGCTTTCTTTTATATTAATACTATAGATAATAGATATTAAATAATAAATAATGATATTTATATAAAAATATGATCTTTTATAAAATACATAAGCTATATTTTTAATATGTGAATTAACATGATACATTTTATATTATATATATTTATTAAATTTAAACCCCTTTGAAAAGATTAAAGCCTTTATAATTTATTTTAAATGATCTAATATATATACATACTTATACATACATATATATATATATACGATTTTAACAAAATGTTCGGGAATATGGCTAGTTAAAATGCCGGTTTTAACATAATACTAACTAATTGCGAGAGTTTTATAATATTTATAAGATTTATAATATTAATTTATGATTTATTTTAAATTACTTAACATACAAAATGGTTATATAAAAAACAAATGGGCGCTGGGGGGTTCGAACCTTCGACCCTCAGAGGCTCACTATATAACAACACAACACACCAGCCAACCGAGTTGGTGGTGTTACCTTGTTGAACATGCCGAAAAAACTATATATAAGCAGAATGGATGAACTACACAGAGGCCTAACTCTAGAATCAATCAATCGATGAATCCGTGCACTGATCGTTTAATTCACTATAGAGTTAATCCAATACATATAACGATGATCAGAACCAAGTAACATATTACCTTGAATGCTGCTTACACAAGGGTTACATAGATTCTCTAGGCGACGGCCAATGCATGAACACCTACTGATATCAGAAGGTTATTTATATGAAATTGGTATTAGGGCATTGGATCACAATGCATAAGGGAAGTTGTATATCAAAATAATGGCATTATGGTATTAATTTATATAATGATCCGAGATTTAGGGTTTACGGTTAGTATTTTATGAATTCCGAATCATCTTGGTGTTGTTTCTAAATAAAATTCATTAGTGAACCGAATATGATGCAAAGGTTAAGGATAAATTCTACAAAATTTACCACGGTAGGATTTATGAATTAGGTTTCTCAAAAAAAATTATTATACTTTTCTCATGCATAGAAAACTCACAATAATTCAACCATTACAGATAGGTACTAACAGTTCAACAGATTGTGCAAAAAAAAACTAGTTTAACGGTTCTATCAACTCATTAAACCAAATTGTGTAAGACCAATTGGGTTATCTTTTAAACTCATAATAATAAGTTCCAGAAGTGGAAGCAACCCGTTTGGATTTGTCATTAGGGAGTTATGGTGTCCGAAAAATGGACCAAAATATAACTCCCCAAATCAACTTTGACATATGTTTTTGTAAAATCATAAAACGTATTCAACACCCCAAAAAATTACAAAATTTACCTTTCTGGAAACTCGACTCAAAGTGCTATATCCTAAAATCAAGAATCGATAAATAATCATTGTTTAACATCGAGTTATAGACCAATCAATAAACGAGAACGAATCTGTCAGCCAACTGTTCTCAACAAAACTCAAACCCTAACATGTTTATGACATCTCTAGGGTTCTAATTAATCATGTTAAAACCCCCGTTCGATTTTATCGCAGAATGGTTGATGAAGTTTGGAGCAAGAAGCGAAGTGACGAAGAAGAGTAATGAGCTTCAATTGATGTTTATGGATTAGGTTTGTAATTAGGAGGAGGTGAAGGTGATGGTCACATGAAGCATAAAGTGTGCCCATTAACTAATAATAGTCACATTTGTTGTTTTGCTGTCACTATTAGCTTTTAGCCACACATCAAATATTATAAGTGACTATCAAATAATGCTTTATGGTCACATAAACACGTAAGTGTGACCATATATATTAACTTTTAGCCACATATGAAATAATTAAAGTGTGACCATTAAATGTTAATAGTCACATGTTTTGTTTTATTGTCACCGTTAGCTGTAAGTCACACGTAAAAGCATATAAGTGGCTAACATCAATGTTGTATCGTCACATTGACCCGTAAGTATGACTATATGTATTAGCATTCGGCCACATCATTGAAACCTATTGTGGCCGTAGATCATATTCGGCCACACTTTTCTAAGTGTGGCTAGTAACTGTCACATTTTTTTGTTAAAGTGTGGCTAAAGGTTTCGACCAGCTGTGTACATGTATATTTTTTAGTCACACGACCAAACATGTGTGGCTAAAGCTCCGAACATGTGTGACAAAGGTTCAGAACAGGTGTGTTTTTGTCACATGAACCAAACATGTGTGGCTAAAGGTTCTAGCATGTGTGTTTTTTTGTCACACAAATAAACGTTGTGTGACTGAAACTATGATTGGTGACCTTTAGCCACACATTTAATCTGAAGTGTGGCAAACTGATTTCAGCACATGTGTGGCTAATGCCCTTTTTCACATAGTGCAATTAGTAGGGAAGAAACCAACTGCAAAACTCATGTGGTCCTGAAAATCTGAATTCAGCTTGAACCACCAAGTCGTGAATTCCCCTCGAAAATGATTCAGTAAAGTGAGGTGGGGAATTTAAACTCGTAATCAAACCATGATCCTTGAGCCCATATGTCCTCATTCTAACTCTTTTAGCCAACTTTTTAAACCTCAAAACATCCCGAATAGAGATTGAGTAC
Organism: Bidens hawaiensis; assembly: GCF_021521415.1. Taxonomy (NCBI): domain Eukaryota; kingdom Viridiplantae; phylum Streptophyta; class Magnoliopsida; order Asterales; family Asteraceae; genus Bidens; species Bidens hawaiensis. Next base: position 31,186 of record NW_027496061.1, read on the forward strand.
GGTTCATGTTTTGGTTTCTCATAATCAAGGTGTACTATTGGAAGTACTAAATCACCTACTACCTCATGGCTCTCCTCACAAGGCTCCTTCTTGATCCCTACACTCGGCTCGTTATATAATATATCATCAACTAACTTTAAATCACCAAGTGGGTTAAACTCTCCTTCATCCATAATTGTAAAATCGAAGAAATTGTCACCAAACTCACCCCTAAACTCGTCTTCCCAGGTTGGAACATATTCCTTTGAGTTGTGATTGACTCATCAAACCAAGCCGAATTCTATCTAAAGCTTATTGGGTCGGAAATGGGGCATTTGGAATTGTATCATGGATGATGTGTAACCAATCAAACATTACCTCATACGGATCTGGTATTTGCTCATTGAATTCACCTGATGAATTTTCATAACCTAGGAGATTCTCCCTTAAATCAAACATCAAACGTAACCGGGGTTTCTGTAACATCCCATTTTCGGGTTTCGGTTAATAAATGAAAGTATGAGTTATTAGGAGTCGGGCTAGTGTTGGGCTAAATGGAATTGGGTTAGACTTGGTTTATGAAGGAAAGAGGAAAAGACCTTGGGATTAAGCCCATGATCTATAAATATATAAACCTTTAATACCCATTTAATTTCATTTCACACATATTCCATACACCTCCCAAAACACACACTTAAGCTCTCTCTCTCTCTCTAGCCGAAACAAAGAAGAAGCACCGATCCCGATCCAAGGTATGATAGTATGATATTGTATGAGCTTAAACCCGTTATATATAATCACAAAATGACGAGCCGACGCCGTTACATCGTTAAAGTCAAGAGATTCGGGTGGATTCGGGTATAAACAGAACCTAAGATGAGCTTAGGGGTCACCCTAGCTCAGATCTGGGTCGAACGGGATGAAAAACGATGAAAAACGGTATAAAACGGTGAAAATACGTTTTTCCGTTGATTTTGACGGTATTCCGGCAATGGCGGCGCCGGAAAAGTTATGTACGAGGTTAAAGTGTCAGAGAATGTTTTTGACATTCTCTGACCTAACCCTAATTCGTTAGTGGAAAAATAACGAACTAGAATGTAGTTCGTGAAGGAAATAAGGACGAACTAGCTCATTCGTTAAGGCCATTCGTTAAGAGAGGGACGAATGAACCCCATTCGTTATAGGGTTCATTCGTTTACTAGATCAGTTCGTCTTAGAGGTCAATTCATTATGCAGATCGGTTCGCTAAATGGGTTAATTCGCTACAATGGTCAGTTCGTTATGGGGGCTAATTCGTTAAGAATCCCCATTCGTTAAGAACAGAATAACGAACTGGATGTTTGAAGAATGACAGAACAGTCCCTGGCCTATAAAAAATGATATAATTACACCTTAAACCTTGAACTTTTAAGTTAGTAAATTAATTAATAATTTAAAATGTTAACGGAAAATGTGATAAGACGGTTAATAGAAATAAAATTTTTTCAAGTTGACTTGGCAGCTCGACCCCAGCGAGGTGCTCTGCCCCTTGGACCCTGCTAGGGGCTGCCGCCCCTAGACCCCGCTGCCAGGGGCGCTGCCCCCGGACCCCTGTTCGTTGAGGGTTATAATTAGACTAGAAACGTGATATGGGTAGTGATAGTTAATTGATACGTGTAATTGCTATACAGTTGGTCGTGCACAGCTAAAGAAGGGAATAACTATTAACGGTGAACGTAACCGACTTCAGGTGAGTTTCTAGCCCCATTTCCTTGTTATGTTTTCGGGGCTGTGTGCATACTCGATGTGATAGTTAATACACTTACCTTAAGTGGTAAGTGTATGCCTTGTATGATTTATGTATGATGATTGCTTGACGGTGCGTGAACGATCTTCGGATATTGCATGTGCCGTCAAGTGGTAGTTAAAGGTATATTGATATGTATGATATATGAATGATGTATGTATGAATGTGTATGAGGTATGAATAATGTATGTATGATATGTTGATGGCACGTGAACGCTCTTCGGAGATTGCACGTACTGTCAAGGAAAGTATGTAAAGGACATGTATATTATAGTAGTACGAATGAAGGGAACCGACCCTAATAGTATCGGCGAATGAAGGGAACCGACCCTAATAGTATCGGCGAATGTAGGGGACCGACCCTAATAATATTGGCGAACATAGGGAACCGACCCTAATAATATCGGCGAGAGCGAAATGCTCTTTAAAACGTATATGTACGAACGGAAGTATTACGTAAGCATGAAAGAAAGGATGAAAGTACGAATGTATGTAAGCATGTAAGTAAATGTGAAGTATGTACCTTCGGGTGCATATGTCAGTATGTGAATGTATGATATATCGTTGGATTAACTAGAACTCACTCAGCGTAGTTGACTTTTAGTATGCACGCACGTGAGTAGGATGAGGCAACCTGCTTGAGGGGAGGCACATGGCATGGATTTGAAGACACTGGCATCTCAATGATGTTATGTTAATTTAAAAGACAATGTTTTAAGTTTAAATGATTTGAATGTTCGTTAAAGACAAGAAATGATGGATATGTAATATATTGGTTTGAAGTTTAATATTCCGCGAATGTTTTAATTAACTCTAATGTTTAGAACTGTGTTTACGAGTAAATCCAACGTCAAAAGTAGGGTACCGGTAACGGGGCTTTACAGTTTCACTCGATTTTTCTCTTTGCAATCCAAAATCCTCTTTATCTCCATCTGCCAAATGGTGTAACGTTTTTTTTCTTTGAAGCCATTCCCGTAAGTCTACATTATTGCACACTTAAACAGAAACGGATCACGAGCACCAGCTAGTAGTAGACGAAAATTAAACTAAAACTAGAGAATTAATAATAAGATAAAATAAAAATTAAACTATATTAATCTAGATATATGCAAAAATACCAAAGGCAAGTCCCCAAACTCGGGTCGTTCTCTAATCGCCTCAAACCGTGTCTCCGGCAACGGCACCAAAAACATGATGTGCAAAAATGTGTCTATGAAAACTACGACTCACAACTAAGCTTTAAATTAAAACGGAATATCCTAACTTAAGTTCACACAACCGGCAAGTGTACCAATCGTATGTAATAAAGACTAAGGAAGTCCGAGTATCGAACACAAAGACACGTGAGGTGGCTCAGATTACTAACCCTACTCAAGTCCTGCCTAAATAATATATTTGTTTAACTTATATATCTAAACTAACTTAACTAACTTAACTTAACTAACGGTGAAACTTAACGAAACTAATTGGAAACTTAACAGGATATAACGATAATAAGAAAACGAATCACCTAGGTAAGATGACTTAACGAGTATAGGATGGCTCAGGTGCTAACAAGTGTTTGAAACCGGCTTCTAAAGATGAACTAAGATAGATGTAATCAAGGCAACTGGATCCCTACGGTCAGTTTTACTGGAAAACACTAACAACGTATATTTAGCTTTTAATTTACGGTTGTTTATTTACGTTCCCTAATGTCACACCCTCAAAATCCACTAACGGAGTTTTACCGTCAGAGGGTGTGAACTAACAGGATCGGAATCATTAGTTATAATCTAACCATAAAAACAAAGTTTCAAAACCATGAAAACGTTTACGAGTAATTAAATGCGGAAGCGTAAAAACCATAAAATAAATGTTGTGTCACGCAGGACGACTTAAACCCAATGATAACAGTTTTAAAATAGTTAGCATAACAAAAAAAACATTTTCAAGCAATGCATGATCCTATACCGCGCGCCCGCCTCGGCTACCTGAGAATAACATACTAAAAGTGTCAACACAAGGTTGGTGAGTTCACAAGTTTATATAAAATAAAGCGTTCAGCGTTTTGCGTTACAGCGTTTTGCGTTACAGAGAGTGTTATGTCAATTATATATCTATAGGTAGCTAGCCTATAAAACAAGTACCACTAAGTGTTCGACACCGAAGCTGACTGTTTATCATTTGCCTTGCCACCAGGTCATCCAGACCATGGTATGTGTTTAGCCAAGATTACACCCACTCGACAACCAGTCGAGTTTAGCGTTGGGTGGGGTTTGTCAAACCCAGTAGTACTACTCAACAGTGACTCGCTATTATCCAAATATTAACCGGTTCGATGTGAATGAAGGACTTTAGTTAACGCGTTTGCCACTTAGTCTTTACAAGTGATATATAATCTATATTAACAAAATCTTAAATGCGTTTTCGGAGTATGTTATCTCCCCCAAGTGAAAAGCGTTTAAAAAGTTTAAAAAGGGGAAAGTGAAACTCACTGTTTGCGAAGTATTCCCAAAATAATTCACCAAGATGCGCGTCACAGAAAAACTCTCTCTAGCTTTCTAAAACAACAAAGAGATTTTTCTAAGTGTCGGAATATTATCGAGTCCCTAGACCCGGCACATAATACCTATGCACATAACATGTTTCGTGTTTCGTTTGTGAATCGTGTGTGACTTTAACAAATGTATTTGTGATACATTACATGTGTAAGCAATTATTTACGTGTCATGTATTCATAAAGTACATCACTAGCAATTACTCCCCGTAAGGGCAATTTGGTCAACACATAACAATTAACTAGCCATTATTCCCCACGAGGGCAATTTGGTCAAATCATGACAATCAATTAGCAATTATTCTCCGCAAGGGCAATTTGGTCAAAACATAACAATTATATAGCAAGTATTATGTTTCATACATTTTCACAAAATTCAGCAGCTAGTTTCACCGAGACAGAAATTCTACTTGAAAGATTGTACTATCTCACCGATCATAGCATCAAAATTAATTTACCAAAAATCATCACAAAAGCATATATGTCTTAGGTTTCCAGAACATATTTTATTATATTTTTATTCCACATAGGTTTCTCACAATCATCAAATCGTTACAGCTAACTCATAACAGTCAAATTCATGCGCAACAGAATGTTATTTGAAATTTCTGTTAAAAGAAAAATCCAATAAATGCAAGACCACTTAGGTTAGGTTCCTAACTCAATAAGTCAACTTCCAGAAGTGGAACCAACCCAATTGGTCTCGTAGTTCTTGAGATATAACATTTACAAAACAACCAAACAGCAGGTCTAACAACTCAGCTTTGCACAACGTTTTTGTAAAATCATAAAAGTTAACTTTTATACGTCCAAAAATTGCAAATTTATATTCTTTAGAAACTAGACTCAACCTAGTTCACTGTAGTATCAATAATCTCAACCAATTCTCACATTTACACCCCGTTACAGTCAATCAAACATCAACAACACAATCTGTCCAGAAACTGTTTGCATCCAAACTCAACAATTTAACTATCTATGGACCACAAATCATTCATATAACACTCTAGACTCCACAATCACTATCCATGCACATCAATTACACATGACATACATGATTAGGGTTTTTGTTTGAACTCAAATCAAAGACACAACAATTAACATGTAACAATATCAATTCTAGTTATCAAATCATCATCAATACATCATCAAATCAAACAAAATCATATGAACACACTAACATATAAAAATCGGAATCTAGGGTTTGTAATTAACCCAATAAAAGTCAAGATTAAGTATAAAGGATGCATATGATAGTCGATTATACCTTCTTAGCACCTTAATCTTCAATCAAAAGTTGAAATTGATGGTATGTATGTGTGTGTATGTCGACGGCAGCCAAGGAGCCAAGGGGGGGGGGGTTCCGATCGGGGTTGTGTAGGGAATGGGGTAGAGGTTAGGGTTAACATATTATAAATAATAATATGTTACACTTTGGCCCCTCAACTTCTAAGTATTACTTTTCTAGCTTAAACTATCTTGTTTACATCTTGAGTTAGTGTTTTAACCAATATATCACATAACACATAAGTCTAACACCTAATTATCACATAATTATTGTTTTGACGTTTTTCGTTTATTCACCAATCATTTGCGTCAACTCGTTTGCATTTCGGTGCAATTCCCGAAAGACTACACATGTAGTAAGTGTTAAGCGTCATTTAAACCCTAGTTTAAATGTAATGAAGTGTGCGTTATAGATTCAGTGATCTTAAGTTTGAATTGACGGAGTTGTGTTAACGGAGTTAACCTGAAATTGACGATTGTCACATCATTCCCATGTTAAAGAATTTTCGTCCCGAAAATTTGAGTCAAGTCGTGATGAGTGTCTGAAAAAGTAAGAAAAATTTTCAGTTTGTCATATCATCCCCTAGTAGAAAGAAATTTCGTCCCGAAATTTAATTCATACCTCCGATGATTTCTGACGGTTTGCCGGGTTTCGCGGTTTTCTGTGTTTGGTCAGCCCTTCAAAAAGGTGAGGATACTTTTTCATCATTTAGTCCTCGCGTTCCCACGTGAACTCCGGTCCACGTCTCGAGTTCCAACGAACCTTAACGATTGGAATTTTGCTGTGCTTGAGCGTTTTGGTTTCGCAATCCAAAACCTCGACTGGTTCCTCAATGAAACGTAACTGTTCATCAACTTGCAGTTCTTCCAAATGGACTACTTGGGTTTCATCAGATAGGCATTTCTTCAAATTGGACACGTGGAATACATTTTGTACACCACTGAGTTCCGTTGGTAGGTCTAGTCGGTACGCCACCGGACCAATGCGCTCAGTTATTCGAAAGGGACCAACATATCGTGGGTTGAGTTTGTTTCGCTTACCAAAGCGAACCACACCTTTCCAAGGTGAGACTTTGAGTAACACTCGATCGTTCACTTGAAATTTGAGAGGTTTTCGGCGCTTGTCGGTGTAACTCTTTTGGCGATCTCGTGCTGCTGCCATGCGATTTCGGATTTGAACAATCTTTTCCGAAGTTTCGAGTACCAGTTCTGGACCAGTGATTTGGCTGTCACCCACCTCTGCCCAGCAGAGTGGTGATCGACACTTCCGTCTGTACAGCGCTTCAAACGGCGCTGCTTTAATACTTGCGTGGTAGCTGTTATTATACGAAAACTCCACCAAAGGTAAGTGAGGTTCCCAACTTTTTTCGAAATCCAACACGCATGCACGCAACATATCCTCCAGGGTCTGAATAGTTCGTTCACTTTGCCCATCCTTCTGAGGATGGTATGCTGTGCTCATATCAAGACGGGTGCCTAGTGCACTTTGCAGCGACTTCCAAAAGTGCGAAGTGAAACGAGAATCTCGATCAGAAATGATTGAGACAGGCACTCCGTGTCTTGACACCACTTCTTTCATGTAAACACGAGTCAGTCTCTCCATTTTGTCCGATTCCTTAATCGCTAAGAAGTGTGCAGACTTAGTCAACCGGTCAACGATCACCCAGATGGTATCGCATCTCGTCGGTGTCTTAGGTAAACCCGTGATAAAATCCATTGAGATGTGTTCCCATTTCCACATTGGGAGTTCCGGTTGTTGCAGTAGACCAGATGGTTTCTGGTATTTTATTTTGACTCTGGCACAAGTCAAGCATTTGCTCACGTAGGTGGCAATGTCGACTTTCATGTTCGGCCACCAGTAAAGTGCCTTTAAATTATGATATATTTTATCTGAGCCAGGGTGGATAGAATATCGGGACTTGTGGGCTTCGTCCATCACCAGAGTTCTCAACTCTCCGAACCGTGGAACCCAAATCCGGTTCTCAAAATATCGGACCTCGTCCGATCTGGTTTCAAGTTGCTTGTTCATGCCCCGCATGAGTTCCGATGGAAGATTATCATCTTTCAAAGCTTCGAGTTGGGCATCGCGAATCTGGTCGGGTAAGTTTGCATGAATCGTGAGTTGCAATGCACGCACTCGTCTGGGTTTATCTGTTTTTTCTGCTGAGGGCATCGGCCACTACATTGGCCTTGCCAGGGTGATACTTGATGGAACAATCATAATCCTTGAGGAGCTCGACCCAACGACGCTGTCGCATGTTCAGCTTCTTCTGATCGTAGATATGTTGGAGACTCTTGTGGTCGGTGTAAATGGTAAACTTGGTACCGTACAAGTAATGCCTCCATATCTTAAGGGCAAACACCACATCTCCGAGTTCCAAATCATGGGTCGTGTAGTTCTTCTCGTGAACCCGTTGTTGTCGAGAGGCATAAGCTATAACCTTCTCGAGTTGCATCAGCACACAACCGAGACCTTGTATCGATGCGTCACAGTGTACCTCGAAATTTTCCGTTCCCTCGGGGAGTGCTAGAATAGGGGCGCTACAGTGTTTGGTTTTCAACAGTTGAAAAGCGGATTCTTGCGCGTCACCCCAATTGTACTTAGTGCCTTTGTGAGTCAAAGCGGTGAGGGGTTGAGCAATCTTTGAAAATCCCTCGATGAAACGTCGGTAGTAGCCGGCCAATCCTAGGAATTGCCTCACCTCAGTCGGAGTCTTAGGTGCTTCCCAGTTTTTGATGGCCTCTACCTTACCGGGATCGACATGGATACCATTCTCATTGATCACATGTCCTAAAAAGTGAACCTCGCGAAGGCAAAACTCACATTTCGAGAGTTTAGCATACAGTTGTTCCTTCTTCAATAATTCCAGAATTACCCTTAAGTGTTCTTCATGGTCAGTTTCGTTCTTGGAGTAGACGAGAATATCATCAATGAAAACAATCACAAATTTGTCGAGGTACGCCTTGCATACTCGATTCATGAGATCCATAAATACGGCTGGTGCGTTGGTTAGGCCAAAAGGCATAACCGAAAACTCGTAGTGACCATACCGTGTTCTGAAAGCCGTCTTTGAAATATCTTCTTCGCGCACTCTTAGTTGGTGGTAACCAAATCGCAGATCGATCTTCGAGTAGTAACTCGATCCTTGAAGCTGGTCAAACAAATCATCAATTCGGGGTAAAGGATAACGGTTCTTGACCGTCACCTTGTTCAACTCCCGGTAGTCGATACACATGCGGAAAGTCCCGTCCTTCTTTCGGACAAACAAGACAGGGGCTCCCCATGGCGATGAGCTAGGTCGGATAAAACCCTTATCCAACAAATCTTGCAACTGAGTGGACAACTCCTGAAGCTCCGCCGGTGCGAGCCGATACAGGGCTCGTGCTATGGGTGCTGCACCGGGTGTCAACTCGATTTGGAATTCGACTTGTCGTATTGGAGGGAGTCCAGGCAAATCCTCCGGGAAAACTTCCGGAAAATCTCTCACAATCGGTAAATCTTCAATTTGCTTCTCCTCCGCGGGTTTCTCAATAATCTGCGCCAAAATTGCCGGATGACCCTTTCGTAGGTACTTCTGAGTCTTCATAAGGGTAATGACGCTGGTGGTCATGCCGCTTCTCTCACCTCGGATCGAAATGATCTCGCCGGAAGGGGTAGTAATGTGGACTATCTTGTGGTGACATATAATCTCCGCTCGGTTCTCGGATAACCAGTCCATGCCGACCACGACATCGAAACTACTAAGCGTAAAAGGAATAAGGTCAATATCGAAAACATGACCTGACAGTTTTAACTTACATCCCGCAAGTACATGAGTCGTTACTATAGTCTTACCGTCTGCTAATTCAACAGGAAACTTAGCATCTAACGGAGTTGGAGTTAAGTCTAAGAGTTGGCTAAAGGCTTTCGACACAAAACTCCTATCAGCTCCAGTGTCAAACAATACAGAAGCAAAACAATTGTTCACAGGGAACTTACCAGTCACCACGTACGGATCATTGCGGGCTTGACCCGACCCAATTACAAAAGCTCTTCCTTTGCCATTGCTTCCACCATTACTGCCACTTCCATTACCTCCATTGTTGTCGTTCTGTTTCAGCTTGGGACAATCTTTCCTGAAATGACCTTCCTGCCCACATTCGAAACATCCCTTCGTCGTCATAGGTGGTTTAGGAGCACCCTTTGCCGCAAGGTCTCCTCTACATTCCTTCGCCTGGTGACCCATCTTTCCGCATCTTTGACACTTGACACGGTCACACGGGCCAACATGATGATAGTTGCACCTATTGCACTTCGGATATTCCCAGCATATCCGCTCGAACCCTGCCCGCTACCGTTGTTGTTGTTGTTGTTACTCTGATTGTTAAAGCTCCGAGTGAATTCGGGCTTACAGTAGTGTTGTTGCTGTGGGAGGTTCGAGGATGAGGATCTGGTGTTGTCAAACTTTCTCTTTCCGCTGCTCGAGTTGCTGTTGTTGTTGTTGTCATTACTCGGGTTGTCAAGGGCTTTAGTGGTTGAACTCCTAGGTGGTAACGCACCTTGGGTCACAGCTTGATCCGTCAGTTTGTGAGCTAAACGGATCGCTTGTTGAATCGTTGCTGGTCTGGAAGACGTCACCATGCCCTGAATTTGAGGTGCTAACCCATCGATATACATTTCAATCCTCTTACTCGGCGGATCTACCATCCGCGGACACATCACCGCTAACTCGTGAGAACGGGTAGTGTAGGCTTCGATTTCTGAGCCCACCATCTTCAGTGACCAAAATTCTGACTCTAACTTTGAAATCTCCTCTCTCGGACAATACTCCTCTCGCATCATGTTCTTGAACTCCTCCCAGTTCATAGCGTTAGCCAGTTCCAATCCAAGGATCTGCACGTTCGAATTCCACCAAGTGAGGGCAGAATCCTCAAGTGTTCCAGCAGAAAATTTGACCCTACTGGCAGGGGGACAATTACACATCTCAAATGCCGATTCGGCCTTCTCAGCCCAACGCAGGAAACCTATAGCTCCGTCAGTGCCCTTAAACGTACTGGGCTTGCAGTCAAGGTAATTCTTGAAGGTACACGTTCCACTTGGACCTCCGGCTTGGTTCTGAACATGTGCGGCTAAAGCGGCCGCCGCATGGTCGTTCAGCAGAGTTTGGAGTTCAGCTGCAGTCAAGTTGATGTTACCACGTCCGTGTCCAGCATTTCTTCCAGCCATTTCCTAGAATCACAGTATAAAATATTAAACATGAATTTTTCTTTCATATACAACACACCATACATGTAATAAAAAGATAGGTAAGAAAGAATTAAGAAATATCATCACATCACAACCATTTATTAATCTAATTAATAATTCATCATTAAAACCATTGTATTCGCTACAAAGTATTTCCAATCAATCCTTAAAATCATAGAAAATAATAGTTCGGATTGAGACAACCCCTCCATCTAGGTGTCATCATCACTAGATGTCATCATCTGAGGACACCTCTGAGTGTGCCTCCTCCTCAGCCGGTTCTTCCTCCGGTTCTTCTTCGGGTTCCTCCTCGGGATCTTCCTCGGGATCCTCCTCAGGCTCCTCTTCAGGATCTGCCTCAGGCTCGGCCTCAGGCTCTGCCTCAGGCTCTGCCTCAGCTTCGGCTGCGTTCTGAGTAAGTTGCATTTGTAAGACATCGCAACGCTCTAGAGCTATCTCGGTTTGGGTCCTTGCTACTTGGAGTTGCTCTTGCAAGTCTATCATCTCGGCTTGCATCTTTCTCAAAATCTTCATCTGTTGATCACTAGCCTCTTGCATTTCCTTCATTGCCGCTGCCATGGGGCAATTTCCTTCTTAGTCTCGGTTCCGTCTTTTAACAGTCCGGAAACGTTCGCTCTCGTATAGCGCATGTAACCCACATCACGCTCCAAACATGAAACAACAGCTGCGAGAACTCGCTCTACAGGTTCGGTTATGGGTGGTAGGGTGTTGGGATAAGCAGGGTGGTTCGGGTGAGGTAACGGGGGAACTTGTTCGCGATAGACCATACGTCTGATCATATTAGGGTACCAATCCCAGCTAACTTCAATTTCGTACATGCCTCCGGATAAGCGGTACCTCTTCGGTGCGGGAGTTTCGAGTTCCGAAACTACACGGGGTGGCTATGCGGTAGGTAACTGCGGTTCCTTCCCGTGAGCATGAGTCATCGGATCAGATGATGATGAGGATGGCGGCGTCGACATTCCTACAGGTAAGCCGTGTATGCGCGCGCGTATGAGTGAAAGAGGTAAAGAGATAAGATAACAAAGACTACACAAATCTATGCAGTGCGTATCATTATAACTAATGGGTCATCGCGGTTATAGTCTAGTATGCATGCAGCTTCTAGTTCGCTATAACCAATGGCTCTGATACCAATCTGTCACACCCTCAAAATCCACTAACTGAGTTTTACCGTCAGAGGGTGTGAACTAACAGGATCGGAATCATTAGTTATAATCTAACCATAAAACCAAAGTTTCAAAACCATGAAAACGTTTACGAGTAATTAAATGCGGAAGCGTAAAAACTATAAAATAAATGTTGCGTCACGCAGGACGACTTAAACCCAATGATAACAGTTTTAAAATAGTTTGCATAACAAAAAAAACGTTTTCAAGCAATGCATGATCCTATACCGCGCGCCCGCCTCGGCTACCTGAGAATAACATACTAAAAGTGTCAACACAAGGTTGGTGAGTTCACAAGTTTATATAAAATAAAGCGTTCAGCGTTTTGCGTTAAGCGTTTTGCGTTACAGCGTTTTGCGTTACAGAGAGTGTTATGTCAATTATATATCTATAGGTAGCTAGCCTATAAAACAAGTATCACTAAGTGTTCGACACCGAAGCTGACTGTTTATCATTTGCCTTGGCACCAGGTCATCCAGACCATGGTATGTGTTTAGCCAAGATTACACCCACTCGACATCCAGTCGAGTTTAGCGTTGGGTAGGGTTTGTCAAACCCAGTAGTACTACTCAACAGTGACTCGCTATTATCCAAATATTAACCGGTTCGATGTGAATGAAGGACTTTAGTTAACGCGTTTGCCACTTAGTCTTTACAAGTGATATATAATCTATATTAACAAAATCTTAAATGCGTTTTCGGAGTATGTTATCTCCCCCAAGTGAAAAGAGTTTAAAAAGTTTAAAAAGGGGAAAGTGAAACTCACTGTTTGCGAAGTATTCCCAAAATAATTCACCAAGATGCGCGTCACAGAAAAACTCTCTCTAGCGTTCTAAAACAACAAAGAGATTTTTCTAAGTGTCGGAATATTATCGAGTCTCTAGACCCGGCACATAATACCTATGCACATAACATGTTTCGTGTTTCGTTTGTGAATCGTGTGCGACTTTAACAAATGTATTTGTGATACGTTACATGTGTAAGCAATTATTTACGTGTCATGTATTCATAAAGTACATCACTAGCAATTACTCCTCGTAAGGGCAATTTGGTCAACACATAACAATTAACTAGCCATTATTCCCCACGAGGGCAATTTGGTCAAATCATGACAATCAATTAGCAATTATTCCTCGCAAGGGCAATTTGGTCAAAACATAACAATTATATAGCAAGTATTATGTTTCATGCATTTTCACAAAATTCAGCAGCTAGTTTCACCGAGACAGAAATTCTACTTGAAAGATTGTACTATCTCATCGATCATAGCATCACAATTAATTTACCAAAAATCATCACAAAAGCATATATGTCTTAGGTTTCCAGAACATATTTTATTATATTTTTATTCCAAATAGGTTTCTCACAATCATCAAATCATTACAGCAAACTCATAACAGTCAAATTCATGCGCAACAGAATGTTATTTGAAATTCCCGTTAAACGAAAAATCCAATAAATGTAAGACCACTTGGGTTAGGTTCCTAACTCAATCAACAGAATGTTATTTGAAATTCCCGTTAAACGAAAAATCCAATAAATGTAAGACCACTTGGGTTAGGTTCCTAACTCAATAAGTCAACTTCCAGAAGTAGAACCAACCCAATTGGTCTCGTAGTTCATGAGATATAACATTTACAAAACAACTAAACAGCAGGTCAAACAATGTAACACCCCGCAACCGCAGCGGAAACGTAAACGGGATGCAACAGACACCTCTGATATCAACCACATTGTTTATAAAGAAAACTGAATGCATTAAGATACTTCTAATTACATTATCTTGTATTTCATTACCGTCTAGGTGATACACACTTCTTACAATACGATACATAATTCTATCTGTTATATTGTATCCTAACATCCCGCACACAAATCTTACACACATCAAGCACTTAGCACGTAAGCAATCACTTCATCTAAATTGTACCTGAAAAGCATGTGAGAAAACGGGTCAACTACGAATAGTTGGTGAGTTTCACAATTTTAGTAAACCATTATAAATCCATATCATAATATAATATTATCTGGGGACACTGTTAACACAGTATTGTACTCACTTCGGGGACACTGTTAACCCAGAAACACATCCAATAACCTCTGGGGACGCTGTTAACCCAGAAACACATTTAATAACCTCTGGGGACACTGTTAACCCAGAAACACATTTAATACCCTCTGGGGACACTTTTAACCCAGAAATACATTTAATAACCTCTGGGGACACTGTTAACCCAGAAACACATTTAATAACCTCTGGGGACACTGTTAACCCAGAAATACATTTAATAACCTCTGGGGACACTGTTAACCCAGAAATACATTCAATAACCTCTGTAAAATTTCATGACCTAACTCTAAAGCATCAACAATCTGTCCAAATTTCCCAAATCCGAACATAACCGAATATACCTTTCGTTTTCCGCCACTACAAGCTACAAACTCATCTTTCCGCCTCATCTACCACTAAATACAGATCCTACAAACAACATACCACAATACCAAGCAAGTTACACTCACGATCAAGCCATTTCTTTCATGGTTACGGTTATGATACTAAAACAAAGATTTAACCGTAAAAATTCGTTTTTGATTCGTTTAACTCCTTTCTTGGACCAAGATCCCTTGTATAACCCGTATACATCACTTGATCACGCAAGAATCGGTTTTCATCTTTGAAACCTCATTTTCTTGCAAACAAACTCAAGAAAGGATGATGAACACGAATATAACTCGATCTTTACCTCGTTGTTCTTGCTAAAAATCTCGGTTTTTGGTTCTTGATCTTGAGAGAATGTGAATATGGTTGAATTGTGTTGTGAAAAAAGAAAATGAATTGTTGTTGGGTGAGGGAGGTCCGATCGGAATCCCATAAAGGGTGGGGTGGGACCCACATGTTCATTCTTGGCCACTCATTTGGATTTTCGTAATCTGGATAATGTTTTGGATAATCTGGTTCAGTTCGTTTCTCGGTTAAACGTTTAATTCGGCTTAAAACGAGGCTAAAACGGTCGTTTTTCGGCTAAAAATGAAATTTATATAAAACCGATTTAAAAACTTAAACCATGACATTTATTAACTTAAAACGTCATATTATTAGTTATTACGCATCTTTTTCGGCTTGATCGATCGTCTCTTGCTCGGTTTGGTATTAAAGGTTTCGTTTAACGTACCGACGTACTATTAAATCGAAATACTTTTTGTGTGCTTTAATCCACTTATCCCGAAGCTTTAGTACTTCGTAACATCACTAAATATCATATATCTCGTCTATAATTGAACCCTCGATTCATTCGGGTTTCAATAACTATCGATCGTTTGATCGCATATTCAATACGGTGAATTATATATTCACGTACAATCAATACAATGAACCATGTATTCTCGTATAATTACTATGGTAACTCATGTACCCGACGTTAAATATGACGTAACTAACGTCTATCGGTTAGGGTATACCTGATTTCGTCGGAATCGTTACATTCTCCCCCCGTTAAGAAATTTCGTCCTCGAAATTTTACACACCCACCATCTCCTTTCGAGAGAAAGGTGGGGGGTTTTTCCATCAGAATTCACCCTCGCGTTACCAAGTATAATCTGGTCCTCGCTGTGAATTCCACTTAATCTTAATTAATAATGCTTGGTATATCCAAACTGTTTAGTTTTCCCATCGACTATCTCTACGGAATTAGTTATGATATCAAGCATGTCTTCTATGAGTACCTCTATTACTAGTACTTTCGTTGCCTCATCGCTTAGGCACTTTTCAATCCGTATACATGGCAGAATATCGTGTATAGTACTTAGCCCCTGGAGTACTTTAATCGATAAACTAAATAACCAACCATGGAGATAGTTCTCATGGGTCCAATATATTAAGAAGCTATTTTCGGTTTTGCCAAACCTCATATCACCTCTCTCTAAGGTGATGCCTTAAAATGCCTTGTCACCTCTATTCAGTGACAATGGTTTCCTTTGAACGTTGGCATAAACCCTTTGCCAATCACGCGCTGCTTTCAACTTGTCTTAAATATTATAAATCCGATTGGTTGTTTCTCGAATCAATTCAAATCTTATGGCCTGAGTGACGCCCAATTTCAATTTAACAACTTGGTGATAACTACTTCACCCATAGAAAGCTTCAAGCTCTCGATGCCTCCTTCCCCGCCTTCCAATAATGGAAGTAGGATGATTATTTTGATCTGAGATAATTGAAAATGGCACTCCACGACGAGATACCATTTCACCATCAGAAATTTGGGCAAGAATTCATTGTAATTTATTCCCACTATTATTGGCGAATTTTCTGTCGTTGTGGCGTTCCCTAGGGTTTTCGGTGTGCAGCCTTATCTCTTGCATAACTCAATATTCACCAACTCACGTAATCCATATCTTTCTCCAAACTCGACCATTAATAAAAATCCTTTCAGATATCCGTATCATCAATAGTCAAATCCGATCCCGGATGTATGGATTATTTCGATCTATGCGCTTCGTCCATGATTAATTCCCGAAGGTCATGGAGGGTCGGGATCTAAACCCGATTTTTGAAGTAGAGAATTTAGTCCACGCGCTGTTCGAAATTCTTCTCATTGCCGTAAAGTCCCTCATTTTCCCATTGTTCCTCCTTCAACGTCTCACGTTGAGCGACTCGAATCGGGTCCGAAAAGTTCGACTGGACTATCATCCCTAGCGCTCCACTCGCAATGGCTTAACCTGACCTTTCCTACTCAAAGCGTCGGCTACGACGTTAGCCTTGCCGGGGTGATAACGGATGTTACAGTCGTAATCGCTTAACAACTCGACCCATCTTCGTTGCCTCATATTCAGTTCTTTCTGATCGAATATGTGCTGCAAACTCTTATGATCGGTGAAGATGGTGCACTTCGTATCGTGGAGATAATGTCTCCACATTTTAAGTGCGAAGATAACCGCTCCCAGTTCTAAGTCGTGAGTAGTGTAATTTTTCTCGTGTACTTTTAACTGTCGGGAAGCATAGGCTATAACCTTATTATACTGCGTCAGCACGCATCCTAACCCTTTACGTGATGCGTCACAATACGCGACAAAACCATCGTCTCCATCAGGGAGACTTAAAATCGGCGCTTGGCACAATTTTAATGGTTTCTATATTATTTGGGTCTATGTGAAATCCTTGTTGCTTTACAACATGACCAAGGGATTATGCAATCTTTATTCAAAATCACATTTCAAAAATTTCGCGTACAACTCCTCTTGCTTTAACACTTCCACAATTTTCCTTAACCGTCGATCGTGCTCTTCTTTACGTTGCGAATATATTAAAATATCATCAATGAATGTTATGACAAATTTGTCAAAATAAAGTTTATAGACTCCGTTCATGAGGTCCATGAATGCTGCCGGCGCTTTTGTTAGCTCGAAAGGCATAACTAAGAATTCATCATGGCCGTAGCGAGTCCGAAACACTGTTGTTGCAACGTCTTCCTCTTGGATCTCTCATTTGGTGATAACTATATCTAAGATAAATTTTCTAAAAATAAATCGCCCCTTGCAGTTGATTAAACAGATCATTCACTTCGAAGAAGTGAGTACCTACTCTTGATCGTCACTTTATTCAATTCTCCCTAATTAATACATATCCTAACACTTCCGTCCTTCATTTCCCAAATAACTCTGGTGCACCCCATGGTGGCTAACTAGGTCGTACAAAACCTTATCCAACAATTCTTGCATTTCAGTTGGTGTAAGTCGATAAGATGCTTTAGCAACAGGGCAAGCTTGAGGCATTAAATCGATTCTGAATTCGACCTGTCGGGTTGGCGGTAATCCAGGTAGTTCTTCTGGGAAAACTTGTGGAAATTCGCGTACCATCGGGATATCTTCTATATGTTTTCTTTTAAATACTTTGGCAATCACGTTTGTTAAATACACCACGTCTTCTTGTCGTAAATATTATAACATCTCAAGATGAGATTAGAGTGGTAACATAATACCGTACACTTTCCTCTGTATTTAATCGCTTCATCGTCCGAATGAGAGCTTCTAATCATCTTCTTTTCATATTTGATTTCAGCTTCATGTTGAGTTAGCTAATCCACGTTAACTATTATGTCACAACCTCTAAACTTTACTGGTCGTAGGTTAATAAGGAAAGGTAAATCGTTCCGAATAATAGGACAATTCCGAACAATTTAGTTAACCATTAAGGGTTTACTGTTAGTGATTCTACTGTATAGGGTTCTATAGTTTCACTAATCGGTATCTTTCCAAATGATAGGAGGTTAGCAGGAACTAACTTCTATCGGCGACCGTAAAAATATCGCTGAAGCCAATTGATTTAAAACTACAACGTACTTAATACTACTTTTGGATCATGACGTGCTTTATTCGAATTACTCACAAAAGCACGGCTCCTTGCTTGATCAGAAGTTGATGCATGTCATGAGGTTCGTCCTCCAACGACACCTTAGTTCAACTTTGGGCAATTTCTCTTGAAACATTCTGTATTGCCACATTCATAGCAAGTACCACTGTTTGGCATCCTTTGATTTCTTTGGATGGATGGTTATTGAAGCTGTTGGGTTCGGAGTGGTTGTACACGAATGGGTTGGGGTCGCCGGTTCACATGGCTTCAATTGGTTCTACAATTGGGGCATTACGTCCATCTTTACCACACCTGTGGCCTACTATCACTCGACATTCTTCTTCTTGCCGATAACCATATTTTCCATATTTAGGGAAGGACCTTTCATGCGGTTCATGTTTTCACACCAGAACTAGTCTTAGTATAATTCTGGGTTGTAGGACATACTTACTTATTCAAAATCCCATCTTGCACTATACCATTATCATTTCTCTTCTTCAACACTTGACGTCTCACCTAACGTCCTTCCAGTCCGCTTCCATAGAGTCAAATATATCAATGCTGGCTTGTGACACAACCCTTCCGAAGGTTGTATGTTTTACAGGATTGACTATACTCGTTATCGATGGAGTTAGTCCCCGATATAGCGCTCACTTCGCTTAGTTTCAGGAGTAATTTGCCATGTTATCAGACATGACAATTCCTTCAAACGATTAGCGTGTTCTAAGTGATCAGCACACAACATTTCTATCTTCCATAGCTCAGTTTCCAACTCTGAACTCAATTACTCGAATAAAAGTGCTCTAGCACAAGAATTTTAAATTCTGACCATATCATCTGAGTAAAAATTTTCTAACTATAATTTTGTACCATCGTGTTCCATCATGACACAACATAATCTACCAACATATCTGTAGCATATTTCACTACACAATGTTTTAGACTCTTATCAATATCCTCAACCATTTCGATCTTTTCTATCCACTCGCTAATCTATTCCTCCCTTTACCATCAGTAACTATTAATGATTTCCTTACCACAAACAACAACATATCCTTCATACCGGATCTAATTCATTACGACTACTATTCATGTTTAGTTTATAACTAATACTAGTAGTCACAATAGTATCCGGTGGGACATTATCACTCTTAGTAATAACACTAGGAATTGAAATATTCATAATCATGTGATTGCTCGATCTATAAGTCTGCGATCACATTTGCATCAACACTAGCAGTGATCTGTGGTACAACATTCGGTATCATCATCTGCTATCTTTGAGCAATCAACTGAATCATATCAATCTCCATCATTGGAGTTACTCTTTTTATGTCATACTGCCGTACTCATCCCGTACGCAGTAATCAATACTAATCTCACCATATAACTCGTTACCAGCTCAATCATAACAACAGGTACACATACACACCAAATATTATCATATATATTACACATACCGGCATCTAGTATATATGTCCCACAAATATAATAACATATAGACTTAACCTGACGTCGGTTAACGTCTAAATATGGTTCATAACCCTTGTCACCATCTGACATATAGATCTTCTCAACAAAGATCAATGTTTAATATGCTTGATTTCAATATCCGTCTGCATGTCAGCATAACCGATACATGCTCACCGTGAGCACCAAACGATTACGTACCACAGAGTTATAATGTCCGTGTCTATTCGTATTTCCGGTATACGCGGTATACCACCTACGAACGAATAATCAATTATGCTATAATGATTCCAACACCTCTTTGTGTATGGGTAATCATTCTATTCGAGCATACATGGGCGTAGGCATCTAACGGATATAAGGATAACATAGGGAGTTGCAAGGTTCAAGGTAATCGCGCAACATGGGTTACCTTCAAATATTATTAATTACTATTATGGGAATCTCTATCACTTGCTCAGTCAATGTCCTCAGGCGTTCTAGGTTCGTTGCAATCGGTAATTCTCGATCTGGAGGTGGTATGACTCATATGTTTAAGAGTGAGAAATACATATGTATTTCTATTTATTATTTTTATTTGCTGATTTATTATCAAATTTATTATTACTATTATTTTATGTATTTATTTACGTTAATGGAATAAGAATGGTTTCAGGTACGGATCCGTCCGTACGTGAGGGTCGACGGTTCGGGTGAACATCTGGGGTTATTAGGATATACGGTACCGGTGTTGGTAGGGTAAGGGATTCACCAATTTCGGTTGGGAGTGACGGTTACTAGATATTTCTGGTTAATGTCAAACGGGAGATCTAATCTTGGTACTATCATAATTATGACCCGATAAGTCAGACTCATCATCAACCGATGCTCTTAGAAATTTCGGCATCCTCGGTACTTTTATTATTTCATCCCCCGGTTCCTTATCCGAGCCCCATTTCTCCATACATGTACCCACAAGATATGCATGTATATATATATATATATACACATTAGCACACATAAATAATATTATATACTTTACACATATGTTGCCATTTTTACCTATCAATGTACCCCATGACTTCCCCTGAATTCCCTCGTGCGGACAAGTCTGTTATTATGTTCCGGACCATAACAACTCACTTATCCATCGAAGTTCATCCAGACCTCGTCACTATAAATTATTAGTTGATATTCAGATCCTATAATACTTGAGCTACTGGTTATATTTTAGGTATCTTTTAAAGACATCCTAATTCATTTATAACCAATGGCTCTGATACCAAGTTCTGTAACACCCCGCAACCGCAGCGGAAACGTAAACGGGATGCAACAGACACCTCTGATATCAACCACATTGTTTTTAAAGAAAACTGAATGCATTAATATACTTCTAATTATATTATCTTGTATTTCATTACCGTCTAGGTGATACACACATCTTACAATACGATACATAATTCTATCTGTTATATTGTATCCTAACATCCCGCACACAAATCTTACACACATCAAGCACTTAGCACGTAAGCAATCACTTCATCTAAATTGTACCTGAAAAGCATGTGAGAAAACGGTTCAACTGCGAATAGTTGGTGAGTTTCACAATTTTAGTAAACCATTATAAATCCATATCATAATATAATATTATCTGGGGACACTGTTAACCCAGTACTGTACTCACTTCGGGGACACTGTTAACCCAGAAACACATCCAATAACCTCTGGGGACGCTGTTAACCCAGAAACACATTTAATAACCTCTGGGGACACTGTTAACCCAGAAACACATTTAATACCCTCTAGGGACACTTTTAACCCAGAAATACATTTAATAACCTCTGGGGACACTGTTAACCCAGAAACACATTTAATAACCTCTGGGGACACTGTTAACCCAGAAATACATTTAATAACCTCTGGGGACACTGTTAACCCAGAAATACATTCAATAACCTCTGTAAAATTTCATGACCTAACTCTAAAGCATCAACAATCTGTCCAAATTTCCCAAATCCGAACATAACCGAATATACCTTTCGTTTTCCGCCACTACAAGCTACAAACTCATCTTTCCGCCTCATCTACCACTAAATACAGATCCTACAAACAACATACCACAATACCAAGCAAGTTACACTCACGATCAAGCCATTTCTTTCATGGTTACGGTTATGATACTAAAACAAAGATTTAACCGTAAAAATTCGTTTTTGATTCGTTTAACTCCTTTCTTGGACCAAGATCCCTTGTATAACCCGTATACATCACTTGATCACGCAAGAATCGGTTTTCATCTTTGAAACCTCATTTTCTTGCAAACAAACTCAAGAAAGGATGATGAACACGAATATAACTCGATCTTTACCTCGTTGTTCTTGCTAAAAATCTCGGTTTTTGGTTCTTGATCTTGAGAGAATGTGAATATGGTTGAATTGTGTTGTGAAAAAAGAAAATGAATTGTTGTTGGGTGAGGGAGGTCCGATCGGAATCCCATAACGGGTGGGGTGGGACCCACATGTTCATTCTTGGCCACTCATTTGGATTTCCGTAATCTGGATAATGTTTTGGATAATCTGGTTCAGTTCGTTTCTCGGTTAAACGTTTAATTCGGCTTAAAACGAGGCTAAAACGGTCGTTTTTCGGCTAAAAATGAAATTTATATAAAACCGATTTAAAAACTTAAACCATGACATTTATTAACTTAAAACGTCATATTATTAGTTATTACGCATCTTTTTCGGCTTGATCGATCGTCTCTTGCTAGGTTTGGTATTAAAGGTTTCGTTTAACGTACCGACGTACTATTAAATCGAAATCCTTTTTCTGTGCTTTAATCCACTTATCCCGAAGCTTTAATACTTCGTAACATCACTAAATATCATATATCTCGTCTATAATTGAACCCTCGATTCATTCGGGTTTCAATAACTATCGATCGTTTGATCGTATATTCAATACGGTGAATTATATATTCACGTACAATCAATACAATGAACCATGTATTCTCGTATAATTACTATGGTAACTCATGTACCCGACGTTAAATATGACGTAACTAACGCCTATCGGTTAGGGTATACCTGATTTCGTCGGAATCGTTACAAACAACTCAGCTTTGCACAACGTTTTTGTAAAATCATAAAAGTTAACTTTTACACGTCCAAAAATTGCAAATTTATATTCTTTAGAAACTAGACTCAACCTAGTTAACTGTAGTATCAATAATCTCAACCAATTCTCACATTTACACCCCGTTACAGTCAATCAAACATCAACAACACAATCTGTCCAGAAACTGTTTGCATCCAAACTCAACAATTTAACTATCTATGGACCACAAATCATTCATATAACACTCTAGACTCCACAATCACTATCCATGCACATCAATTACACATTACATACATGATTAGGGTTTTTGTTTGAACTCAAATCAAAGACACAACAATTAACATGTAACAATATCAATTCTAGTTATCAAATCATCATCAATACATCATCAAATCAAACAAAATCATATGAACACACTAACATATAAAAATCGGAATCTAGGGTTTGTAATTAACCCAATAAAAGTCAAGATTAAGTATAAAGGATGTATAGGATAGTCGATTATACCTTACTAGCACCTTAATCTTCAATCAAAAGTTGAAATTGATGGTATGTATGTGTGTGTATGTCGACGGCAGCCAAGGAGCCAAGGGGGGGGGGGGGGTTCCGATCGGGGTTGTGTAGGGAATGGGGTAGAGGTTAGGGTTAACATATTATAAATAATAATATGTTACACTTTGGCCCCTCAACTTCTAAGTATTACTTTTCTAGCTTAAACTATCTTGTTTACATCTTGAGTTAGTGTTTTAACCAATATTATCACATAACACATAAGTCTAACACCTAATTATCACATAATTATTGTTTTGACGTTTTTCGTTTATTCACCAATTATTTGCGTCAACTCGTTTTCGTTTTGGTGCAATTCCTGAAAAACTACACATGTAGTAAGTGTTAAGCGTCATTTAAACCCTAGTTTAAATGTAATGAAGTGTGAGTTATAGATTCAGTGATCTTAAGTTTGAATTGACGGAGTTGAGTTAACGGAGTTAACCTGAAATTGACGATTGTCACACCTAATGATTTATTACTTGGTCCGTATCAACATTACAATCCTCACTAAGGATCGAACTAATTACAAACCTAGGAAGAGAGGGGTATTTCACTAATAAGGATAAAATAACTCAACTTACAAACTAACCTAGTCGATAGCTAGAAACCGCACGTGGTCTCGCAACGGGTAACTAAATCAACTAAAGCAGAGAGATAAGCTAACCCCTAAGGTTTTGGTCCAAATCAAAGAGGATGATCCTACTGACCTAAATGATTCAAGAAACATAAACCCTAATGGCACGGGTCTACCACAATCAATCAATCCACTCAATATAACCGAACTAGAAATTAACGACTACACGAAACAATATCATGCAATAATCAATTACTCGGGGCTCATGCAACCTAGAATACATATAATGGCAGCAAGGTTCATGGAATAGTATCACAAATTATGAACTTTACAATAACTAAATAATCAAACACGAAATTAGCACCGAAAAGTGATAAATCAACCGTTAAACATCAAACCTTGGTGATTCAAACAAGTTTAGCCAAACATAATGAATGAAAAGCAGATAAAATAGATAAATATGATAAAATTGTTCATTAGAATTTGATTACAACTTGTTTGAATGTTTAAAACTCAAAAACGAACTCACAATCGTTAAAATACTCAAAACCTACAACCGTGTGATGAAAGAACGAACCGGCTGCTCCTCCTCCTTGAAATTTCGTTTGGAACAGGTCTTGGACGGCTGGAATGGTCTAAAAATCGTTCATAGGGTTTATGCTCCATATATAGATGTTTAAACACCTCCTTCCTAATATAAAATAGGTTAAAACAAGCGCACAAGCCCACTAGAAGACAAAATAGACGGGGAAGCTGATTCCTGAACATTCTTGGCAGCCTGAGACATGTGGGACACTACGTAGCATGGGCATGGATGCCTGACCTGGTCGCGTAGCGCGGCCAGGTCCTGGGTGCTCGTTTCTTCGTTTTCCGACTCTTTATCTTCAAACGCGCATACCGGCTTCATCCGAATCCCGTTTGAGCCGATTCTTTCTTCATTAAACTTGTTTTTTTCGCTCTCTTCAACATGGAACATGTCATATACACAAAAATTTAATTTCATATAAGACCAACTTTTATTCGTTAACTGTTTACGCACAAAAAAACACAAAAACGTAATAAAACGCTATGTGTTTTGCAACACATGAAATATCCCCACACTTGAACATTTTTCGTCCCTGAAAATGAAATCTACACAGGATTTTAACCAAGTGAAAAAAAAAACTCCCAGATAATTTAACAATACTAAAGCACAAGAAACAGCTCGACATATTGACCGTGATTGCCAGTATTGTTTTCCACTTAAACCCAGCCACTAACCAATCAAGCCCCCAATTGCATTAAGCGTTTTAAGTCTAAAAGTCAAGGCTACACCTACCCCATCTCAGACAAAGAGAAACTGGTTCGACAAATCACCATAAGCCAATGACTAGTTGATGGTACTAATTAAATGCTCAGAGTCACTATCCTCTTGGTAACATGTAAACTCTAAGTCTCATCTAGTATGTGCATCTTTGGTCTCTTTTACTAACTTTAAAGAATGCTTATTTGGCATTTTACAATACATAACTTTCTCACATTCATTTGTTTTTTTTAACAACTTTTCGGAATACTCATAACTTTCATAACATACTTCTTTTTTTATTATTATATTTATATCACCTTAAAGTATATACCAATTTCTAAGCTCGTGAAGAGATGGACATGTGGTGGTGTGCTGGTTTGAGTGCATCTAAGTCTTACCATATCAAACTTATTAGATTATGGTAATCCTCCCTAAGCATCGAAATTCGGTTTCACCGTTTTTCAAATTATTATATATATATATATATATATATATATATATATATATATATATATATATAATCTGCTAAAGAGGACTATCAAAACTAGTTAGGCCTACCAACACATCCTAAATCAGATATGCAAACCATCTCTTCTTTTATTATTATATTATATTTTTCAAAAGTTCCGAGAGTTCGTTAACACAACGGTAACAATATCATTTCCTGCTTAACGTAGAAGAAAAACAATTTTCATGGGACATTTTTCTTAAAACTTTTTTTTTAAATATTAACTCCCAAGATTTTCAATATTCTTTTATTTTATTAAAAATGAAAACGTCAGTTCCCCATCTTCACACTTAAATTTCACATTGTCCTCAATGTGAGACATGCAAAAAACAAAACTAAACATAAAAGAAAAATAAAGTAGAATAGACTCCCATGGTATATGTGATCTTGAAAGTGTGCGGTGAATCATGTTCCTCGCCCTCCTATTCGAACGTACGCTTAAAACTCCAGTGCTCACTATCAAGCTATCACTCACGAATGAAAGCGACAATCCTTGAGCAAATTGCATCCCCACACTTTTTTAAAACTCTAGCTCATCAACCGTCATCAACCAACCAAGGAATAATCAGCAAGTAAGAGAAGAAACACCCGGCAAAACTCGGAAATAAAAAAAAATGAAATAAAAATAATAAGGAAAGATATTACCGGGTTGCCTCCCGGGAAGCGCTAAGTTTATTGAATAGTTTTCAGCCCGACTCTCTCCCTAAACGTCAATCAGGAGGCTTCTCCTTTATCCGCTTCCCATCAATGCTCCTCAACACTCTCCGTTTACAACACTACGTGAAAAATGATCTTTGGTCACACGAAAACAGTGTGGTCGTAGGCCTTTAGCCACACACATCTAGTTCAGGTCATGTGTGACCAAAGGTCGCGACATCATAGGTAACATATGGCCACACACAGTTTTAAGTGGCCTTATGTGGTTATAAGTGTGGCTAAAGGGTACCAGCATTAGTTGCTGGCCATCAAGAAGCCTCTCCAATAAGTGTGACTAAACGGTAGAAAATGACCACATGAATATTTACTTGATGTGAACATTGCACGTATTGAGCCACATAAATTCGTGTTTCAGCCACATGAATTTTATAATAATGTGGCCAATAGGGTTGGGGTAAGCGAGCATTGTGACCTATACCGTGTGGCTATAGAAAAGCACAGACCACTTGAATTTAATAATAGTGTGGCTAATTATATCATATAGACACTGGATGTTACATTAAATGTGGCTAAAAATGTTTATTTGTCACTCAAACACTCCTTTGTATATTATAGTGTAGCTAAGGTCTTACCTTTTTTCACACGTAATGCTTTTCGTAATTTAAAGTGTGGCTACTGTCAAACTTTTAGTCACACATAGTGATGTACTGTGTGGCTAATCATATCGTATATACACTGTAGGTTATTGTTAATGTGGCTAAAAATGTGAACTTGCCACTCAAACACTCTTTTGTAGTTTGTGGTGTGGCCATTGTCTTACCGTTTGTCATACATAACGTTTTTGTAATATAAAGTGTGGCTATTATCATACTTTTGGTCACACATAGATAAATGTGGCTAAATGTGTCTTACCGAATTCAGTTTTTTTATTTTTTTTAAAATGGATTATAAAAAATTTGATTTTTAACCTGCTAACAATGCATAATATAAATATTTCAAAGCATAACTTTATAAATGTAACTAAACACATTAGCACAAAATCAAAACATGTTTTTCATAAGTTTAACAAACCCAATAACATAAATTCAAAACGGGTTTACATTAAATTGTTTTTGCCACCTTTCTTCATTTTCCTTAAGTTCTTTTTCCATTCGTTGCACTCATTCTTCCAACTCGTTTCTTGACTTTCTTTCATTTTCTAGTTCGTTGTCCATTTCGGCTCTAAAATTTTGAACCTAAAATTGTTAAAATATTAGCATCATAATTATACATCATCTGTATAAAATAAAAGGTAATCAATCAATTATTCATTTTTTTCACGAAAACCGTTTTTTAGCATTTCTTGAGCGTTTTATGAGCGTTTAGGGTTTGTGTGAGCATTTTTTAAGCGCTTTAGTGTTTTTGCCTTGTTTTTTTCCTTTGAGCGTTTCGCGTACCTCTCGTGCGTTAAGCCATTATCGTACAGTATATCTACCCTAAAATAATTAACTAATATATTACCCGAAAACGAGCAAACATACGAGCGATCACATTCTTTGGCACCATTCTGAATGTAGCCCAAGGTTCATCATAGTGCTCAATTATTATTTTTATGATAGTCCTATGAATCTCATGACTCGCAAACCTATAATATTGAAATAACCAAGTAAGTATATTTGTAACATAAATATGAAAATGTTAAAACTAAAAGCATACTTATCCTCAATCTTTACAATAATTTTTTTCCCAAAGGTATCCCGAGGCACGATAGATGACGTGTCTCCCACAAGTATACATTTGTAGACCATCGACATCGCCACTACCAACACCATCCTCATGTGATCCAGCAAGTGATGCCCCACCATGATGGCTTTCACCCTTCCTAGGTACCGTGGTACGTCCACGCATAGCACGATGACTATCACGCACAATCACATTAGACATAATGTATACACAAACACAAACTTGAATCGACGAGTCATTGGTTATAATAATCAATTTCAACTGTACTAAAAATTCCTAACATGTATTCACACATTGTATCATGGCAAATCAAGCAAACATTCATCATACAACTTAACTTACAATCACTTAGTTCACGAGACAGATTATAGCATGTACAAACTGATTTTATTCACTAACAAAATATTAAGTATAAATTATACAAAATTTACCACAGTAAAATATATGAATTAGGTTTCTCAAACAATTTTTATTATATTTTTATCTTGCATTCAAAACTCACAATTCAACCATTACATATATGTACCAACAGTTCAATAGATTGCACAACAAACACTTGTTTAATGGTTCTATCAACTCATTAATCCAAATTGTGCAACACCAATTAGGTTGTCTTCAAAACTCATAATAATAATTTTCAGAACTGGAGCCAACCCGTTTGGTTTGTTCATTAGGGAGTTATGGTGTCGGAAAGACAGACCAGAATATAACTCCCCGAATTAGCTTTGACCAGTGTTTTAAAAAAATTATAAAAAGTATTCAAAACTCGTCCAAAAATTTACAAACTTTACCTTTCTAGAAACCAGACTCATAGTACTATATCCTAGAATCAACATTCATTCAATAATCATCGTCTAATATCAAGTTACATACCAATAAATAAACAAAAACGAATCTGTCAGCAAACTGTTGTCATCAAAACTCAAACCCTAACATATTTATGACATCTCTAGGGTTCAAATTCATCAGTTAACCTTTTAGCGATGAAAGAAGATGTACTAAGCTTCAATTACAAGTGAAATACATACCTTTTTTGCGATGAAAGAAGATGTACTAAGCTTCAATTACAAAAAATAACACTTAAAATTGAAAATCCCCAAACTTGGTTCTTCGGGTTCTTCACACTCAACACGAATCCGGCAAAAATCGACGAGAGAATTTATGGAAACCGACACCACACGTGAATTTTTCTCGCAAGAATAATAAGATTAGAGCCCGAAATCAAAGGATTTGGTTAAGAATTGAATTAGTTAGAGAATTAAGGATGAAGGATTATAGTGGGTGTAGAGAGATGAAGAATAAGAATGAATGAAGAGAAATAAAAAAAAAATGTAGGTTAAATATGTGGTCAAATTAGATTTATGAATGGGAGGCTAATTCAAAATTTTTTGAAAAAAATATGGGGTGAATTTAATTTGAAATTTTGAGGGAAGTGAAATTAATATGAACTAAATACAATTAATTTTTTTTTTAATAATTAAAATAAAGAGTTGTTAGTGTAAATATATATATATATATATATATATATATATATATATATTTATATATATATATAACAACTAATTAAACCTCAAATAATATAAGATTTTAAATATAGAAACATATAAAATATATACAAGTGATATTTATAGTTGCTTTAAAATATATACAAGTGATATTTATAGTTGCTTTAAGAAATTTGTATAGGATTATCATTAGTCATAGTTAGATGTTAACGCCCAAAACATGTCATACATTCATCAATGGGCCTTGATTGGTATTAGTAGCCATTATAGCATCTATCATATCCTCGTTGCTACAAGAGGGTTGTATATGAGTGTAGTGAGCCATATGCATGTGTTAACGCCCAATAACATGTCATACTTTTATTAATGGGCCATATTGGGCCTTGATTGTTGTTAATGGCCAGTATGGTCTCTATCATGTTATAGTTACATTAACAGGTTGTATAGGAGTGTAGTGAGTCATAGTTGGCCGTCATACTTTGCATTAATGGCCGTCTTGGGCCTTGATTATTGTTAGTGACCCATTGTAGTCTCTATCATATCATAGTTGCTCTAAAAGGGCTTTATATGAGTTTAGTGAGTCATAGTTTGGTTAACGCCCAATAATGTGACATAATTTCATCAATGGGCCATATTGGACCTTAACTGGTGTTTGTGGCCAATTATAGCATTTTTCACATCATAGTTACTCTAAGAAGGTTGTATAGGAATTTAATTAGTCATAGTTAGATGTTAATGGCCGATAACATGTGATACTTTCATCAATAGGTCTATTGGGCCTTGTTGGTGTTAGTGACCCATTATAGCCTTTTTCATGTCATAGTCGCTCTAATGGGCTATATTAGGGCTTGAAATCTGTTAGTGGCCTATTATGGCGTGTGATATGTAACATTAGATATTTAAGGGTTGTATCATGTTATAGGGAGTCATATCAGACCATAATAGGCAAAAACACGTCATACATGTCCTGATGGACCATATTGGGCCTTGAAATCTATAATGGCCCTTATGCATATAATTTTAAATTGTGTCTAAAGAGGTACAACCCGTCTAACCCGTTGATATACATTAAACATAGGGGTGGCAAATGGGTTGGGTTGGGTCGAAACGGGTTATGCGTCGGAACGGGTTAGGGTCGAAACAGGTCAGGGTCGGAACGGGTCAATTATAAAAAGGTTTGTTATGGTTCGGGTCAGAACGGGACAGGGTCAAAAGGCTCGGGTCATTGCGGGTCCGGGTAAAATGGGTCAAGGTTGGAACCGGCTCCTCCTCCTCCTTTGAATTTCATCTGGAACAGGTCTTGGATGGCTGGATTGGTCTAAAAATTGTTCATAGGGTTTATGCTCCATATATAGATGTTTAAACACCTCCTTCCTAATATATAATAGGTTAAAACAAACCCACAAGCCCACTAAAAGACAAAATAGACGGGGTAGCTGATTCCTGAACATTCTTGGCAGCCTTAGGGGCATTTGGGACGTCGCATAGCATGGGCATGGATGTCTGACCTGGTCGCGTAGCACGGCCAGGTCCTGGGTGCTCGTTTCTTCGTTTTCCTACTCGTTTATCTTCAAATGCGCATACCGGCTTCATTCGAATCCCGTTTGAGCCGATTCTTTCTTCATTAAACTCGTTTTTTTGCTCTCTTCAACATGGGACCTATCATATACACAAACATTTAATTTCATGCAAGAAAAATTTATATTCGTTAACGGTTTACGCAAAAAACAACAGAAAAACGGGATAAAACGCTATGTGTTTTGCAACACATGAAATATCCCCACACTTGAACATTTTTCGTCCCTGAAAAAGAAATCTACACAGGATCATAACCAAGTGAAAAACGAAAAACACCCGGATAATTTAACATTACTAAAGCACAAGAAATAGCTCGACATATTGACCGCGATTGCCGGTATTGTTGTCCACTTAAACCCAGCCACTAACCAATCAAGCCCCCGATTGCATTAAGCATTTTAAGTCCAAAAATCAAGGCTACACTTACCCTATCTCAGACAAAGAGAAACTGGTTCAACAAATCATCATAAGCCAAGGACTCGTTGATGGTACTAATTAGATGCACTCTGTGAAATTTAATGGATGAATGGTCCTGTGGAGGTCGTACGAGCAATTCCTAAATATTATTAGACTTTTTCCTATAAATTCCTAATTTGATATTTATTGACTATGAACCTTCGAGCCCCAATAGTGTATCCTCAGAGTCACTATCCCCTTGGTAACACGTAAACTCTAAGTCTCGTCTAGTATGTGCATCTTTGGCCTCTTTTACTAACTTTAAAGAATGTTTCTTTGGCATTTTACAATATATAACATTCTCACAATCATTTTTTTTTGAACAAATTTTCAGAATACTCATAACTTTCATACCCATACTTCTTTTTTATTATTATTATTTTTTATATCACCCTAAAGTATATAACTATTTCTAAGCTCGTAAAAAGATGGACATGTGGTGTTGTGCTGGTTTGAGTGCATCTAAGTCTTACCATCTCAAAGTTTTTAGATTATGGTAATACTCCCAAGCATCGAAATTCGATTTCACAGTTTTTCAAATTATTATATATATATAATCTTCTAAAGAGGCCTTATGTGGTCTTATGTGGTTATAAGTGTGACTAAAGGACCGCGACATCGTAGGTATCATATGGCCACACACAGTTTTTAGTGGCCTTATGTGGTTATAAGTGTGGCTAAAGGGTACCAGGAATAGTTGTTGGCCATCAAGAAGCCTCTCCAATAAGTGTGGCTAAACGGTAGAAAATGGCCACATGACTATTTACTAGGTGTGACCAT
This sequence comes from Bidens hawaiensis, assembly GCF_021521415.1. Taxonomy (NCBI): domain Eukaryota; kingdom Viridiplantae; phylum Streptophyta; class Magnoliopsida; order Asterales; family Asteraceae; genus Bidens; species Bidens hawaiensis. Next base: position 63,720 of record NW_027496061.1, read on the forward strand.
TGCACGTATAGAGCCACATGAATTCGTGTTTCAGCCACATGAATTTTATAAGAATGTGGCCAATAGGGTTTTGGTAAGCGAGCATTATTGTAATACCGTGTGGCTATAGGAAAGCAATGGCCACTTGAATTTAATAATAGTGTGGCTAATTATATCATATAGGCAATGGATGTTACATTAAATGTGGCTAAAAATGTATATTTGCCACCCAAACACTCCTTTGTAGATTATAGTGTAGCTATTGTCTTACCTTTTATCACACATAATGCTTTTCGTAATTTAAAGTGTGGCTCCTGTCAAACTTTTCGTCACACATAGTGATGTATTGTGTGGCTAATCATATTGTATATACACTTGAGGTTATTGTCAATGTGGCTAAAAATGTGAACTTGCCACTCAAACACTCTTTTGTAGTTTGTGGTGTGGCCATTGTCTTACCGTTTGTCACAGATAATGTTTTTGTAATATAAAGTGTGTCAATTATCATACTTTTGGTCACACATTGATAAATTTGTTTTAATGTGTCTTACCGAATTCAGTTTTTTTATTATTTTTTATAATGGATTATAAAAAAAGCAGATTTTTAACCTGCTAACAATGCATAATATAATTATTTTACAGCATAACTTTATAAATGTAACTAAGTACATTAGCATAAAATCAAAACATGTTTTTTCATAAGTTTGACAAACCAAATAACATAAATTCAAAATGGGTTTACATTAAATTGTTTTTGCCTCCTTTCTTCGTTTTCTTTATGTTCTTTTTCCATTTGTTCCATTCGTTGCACTCATTCTTCCAACTCGTTTCTTGACTTGCTTTCATTTTCTAGTTCGTTGTCTATTTCGGCTCTAACATTTTGAACCTTAACTTGTTAAAATATTAGCATCATAACTATACATCATCTGTATAAAATAAAAAGTAAAAGTTAAATATGCAAAACTAAAACAACCAAGCAGATATAAAATAATTGGGAATAGATCCAATATAATAATATCTTGACGTACATTACTTACGTGAATCCCGTTTTTCACAAATCAATCCATGAAATCACATCACAGCATCTCGGAATCATTAATACATATCCAATTAATCGTTGGTTCACCAAAAAAACAGTTTTGGATGGTTAATCAATCAATTTTTCATTTTTTTCACGGAAACCGTTTTTGAGCGTTTCTTGAGCGTTTAGGGTTTGTGTGAGCGTTTTAGTATTTTTGCCTTGTTTTTTGCCTTTGAACGTCTCGCGTACCTCTCGTACGTTAAGCCATTATCGTACAGTATCTCTACCCTATAAAAATTAACTAATATATAACCCGAAAATGAGCAAACATACTGTTGGTACATGATGTCAGTAGTTCAGTATCTAGTGTCTGTAATTGTGTTAAGTTGGTTTTGTTATGTGTTAGTTAATATGTTTCACAAGTTTGCCCATCATAAGCGAACTTGTGGTTTAAGCGAAGTTAGTGACAACTTCTACTAGCATGTTAGGCAAAGTTGTCGAAGTGTATTTAAGGTTGCGATACGGCTTGTATGTTTTTAACGATTTAGTACGTGTAATAGGTGATTGACATATCATGTGTGATTAGTTGCAATACAACGTGTCTTTTGTGTATTGTAACGTGTGTTTGCTTTTATTTAACATGTATCGTCTTCTATGCTCGTATCGTCTTACGTAGGGATTCCGCACCTACGTAGAACGAGATATTTCCGTGTAGATCCAGCTGGGAACCTTCAATTGGTATTTCCTCTCCCTAACTTCGCCTATACAAAAAACAATCATAACTACGCTCATGGTAACAAGCGAAGTTGTGATTTACTTTGACGTCTATCTAACTTAGACCGTTTGTGGTACAGATATGGCAGCTGTAGCGGGAGCAGGTGGTGACGAAGGAGGAGATAACAATCGGCAGTTTTTCCCGGGGCATAACATGTACATAACTTTGGACCCGGATGCGAGCGGTGTTGATGATTTTCATGAGATCATCACGTTTCTTATCCGCTCGCGTATCTTCCATGCTATAACTACAACACTGCCTATCTCTTTGCCAAATATAGAAGATTTCTGGCAGACAGTTGAGTATGATTGCAGAGTCGAGCCCCCAGTGATGCGTGCAATGGTTAACAATCAGATAGTGCAGTTCTCGTCAGAACAGATACGGGTTGCTTTGCAGTTTGGGGATGAGATGATCCTATAGACTTCGTGGCTCCATTCAGGGATGGTGCCTTTCTAAGGATGGGCTATTCTGGTCCATTGGGGGATACACAGAGACGCAAGGGTTTCTTGTTAGATCAATGGCGCTTTCTTATGCACGTGATGATCGTGTGCATGTTGGGTAGAAAGGCTGGTACGGATGGAATGGGTGCGACGATGCAGTCGGCGATGATAGCACTGACTTACAATAAGCGTTATAGCTTTAGTCAGATGGTGTTCTACGAGATAGACAGTCAAAGACGAGCGGTGGCTCGTGAGAGTTTCTTAATGTACCCAAGATTCCTTCAAATGATCTTGAATCACGTGGCTCCCTCGTTACCTCAGCGCCGTCCGATTCGGTATGTGGAAAGTGTCAGCAAGCGAATCTTCGCCCAGTGTAGATCATCAAGTGCGAGGAGTAAACCAGAGCTCCGTCCTCGACATACTCCGTTGTTTGGGTACTTGATCAACCCAGAGTATGTTGCAGCTCGTGGGGACGAGTTTCGGGATCCTGCACCACAACAGGCTGAAGCAGCTCAACCACCACCTGTGGTACAGCAAGCTTTACCTGCTGCTCCTGTTGTGGCACCGGAGGAACATGTAGACCTTGAAGCTGCGTTTGGCGGTCAAGGATTTTTTGATATGGAACGTGTTGATCCAGAGGAAGAGGTACAGGTTTCGGTTGCCCGGGTTTCTAGTGTGGATGTGTCGATGGCAGCTACGGCTGAGGCTGATTCTGATTCCTCAGATGATGATGTTGCTGAAGCTGGACAGATTTTGATTACTCAAGAAAGAATTCATGGAAAGAGAAAGAGAGACACCGATGACAGTGATTCGGATTTTGAGGAAGATTTACATCGTTTGGTTCGTAGAGCGAGAAGGGAAAGAGCGGGTGCAGGTTCGGGAGCTGGTGAGAGCTCAAGGGTGGTTCGTTTTTCGCCACCCGCACTGTCTGGTATGACTATGGTCCCTACATCATTGCCATTTACAGGGCCAAGCGTCGCGGATGTTCCCGTGGTGACTACCTCATCCTCTTTTGGCATACCACCCACTACATTTCAACTCCTGGCTCCAGAGATTGTGTCCTTGCGCCCTCCAACTCTTACTCCATCGGAGGTCGTTGCAAGGTTTGTTGAGTCGACGGTTGTTGCCACTGCAGGGTTGTCGGTTACGATACCACCTGCGGTTACGTTTCCACCTGTTTCTGATGTGCCGGTTACCTTGGGAATCCCTTCTTCGTACGCTCAAGACATTTCACATATGAGGTTTGATTTCGATGCAACTCTATCCGACTCGGAAAGAATAGCAGCGCTTGAAAGGGTCGTGGCAGAACAATCAAGAGTAAATCTAATCCAGACTCACGCTATTCAGCGCTCGTTGCAGAGAATCAAATTCAGTCGTCCCTCCTGATTGGGCATGGTAAAATCTTTGATGCCTTGAAACAGTTCTTGGCATCTCAGGGGGAGACGAGCTGTAAAGGTGACGAGCTGCAGACGAAGAAGAGAAATGATCGAGACGATGATCCCAATGCATCGAAAGATGCAGGTGGAGAGTTGCCAAGAACTGAACAAGCTCTTGGGGCTTCCACATCTCAGGGGGAGTCAACGAGTGCAGCTGGTGGTTCAGGGGGTGATGATGTGGTGGTTGTGGATGCTGAGGAGGTATTGGATGATGATGTTATAGGTGATGAGGATGTGTTACCGTTGGAAGAGATCGAGAAGATAGGGGCTGAGATCGTGATTGACAATGAAGTTGAAGAAGGAGAGATTGTGGAGGAGAACATTGAGCATGAAATTCCGGCAGTTGAAAAGTCAGATATGGGTCAAGATACGGAATGTGATGAGACTGAATGGGAGGAGCAGCCAAGATGGAAAGAAGGCTACGCTCAGTGGTTCGTAAAGACTAAGAAACCGGCGGTCCCTACTATGTTCAAGAAAAGTTACAACATCAAAGGTTATGCTGAATCGAAAAAGGGGATTATTTGCTGGTTATATGATGAGCAGTTGAGGCTCTTTGTGATTAAACGGTATGATGGGGTTCAGTATTTCAAGAGGTTGTTGAGATCGTTGAATACGTTGCCTGAGTGTGAGGTGAAGGACTTAGCCAGGTTGGGGTTGATAAACAGGAGTGATGATAACATGGCTAGGATCATTGGAAAGATAGCCTGGAAAGAAAGCATAAAGGAGAAAAAGTTCGAGCTGTTGAAACCGCAGAAAGGAAAGCTCGTTGAAGACAAAGACAGAGGAATGAGAGCAGATGGCAAGCCTTGGATGATAATGAAGTATAAGCCGATTCGGTGCTTAAAAGAAGTGCCGATGAAACAAATGCCCAAGGATGTGCTCAAGGATCTGAAATAGTGGTACGTTGATAGTGAAACAGCTGAAGCAGTGATGGAGGATGAAGATGAACAAGAGTTGATGAGAGTGTATGATCATATGCACTTAGTGAATTTGTCTCAAGCAGACTTGCAGGTGCTGAATGAGAAATAGATATTTTACATTCCTGCTTGGAAAGAAGAAGCCAAGAAATACCAAAGCGTAGTTTCAGTTTGTGTACGAGAAGGCGTTCATGCTTGAAGACGGGAGATACGAGATTTTTGAAATTACAAGACACGTGATTGAAGATGAGATATGAAGCTACCGCCAAGGGGGAGTCTGTTGGTACATGATGTCAGTAGTTCAGTATCTAGTGTCTGTAATTGTGTTAAGTTGGTTTTGTTATGTGTTAGTTAATATGTTTCACAAGTTCGCCCATCATAACCGAACTTGTGGTTTAAGCGAAGATAGTGACAACTTCGCCTAGCATGTTAGGCGAAGTTGTCGAAGTGTATTTAAGGTTGGGATACGGCTTGTATGTTTTTAACGATTTAGTACGTGTAATCGGTGATTGACATATCACGTGTTATTAGTTGCAATACAACGTGTCTTTTGTGTATTGTAACGTGTGTTTGCTTGTATTTAACATGTATCGTCTTCTACGCTCGTATCGTCTTACGTAGGGATTCCGCACCTACGTAAAACGAGATATTTCCTTGTAGATCCGGCTGGGAACCTTCACATACGAGCGATCACATTCTTTGGCACCATTCTGAATGTAGCCCAAGGTTTATCATAGTGCTCAATTAGTATTTTTATGATAGTCCTATGAATCTCATGACTCACAAACCTATAATATTGAAATAACCAAGTATATTTGTAGCATAAATAATGAAAATGTTAAAACTAAAAAGCATACTTATCCTCAATCTTTACAATAAATTTCTTCCCAGAGGTATCCCGAGGCACTATAGACGACATGTCTCCCACAAGTATACATTTGTAGACCATCGACATCGCCACTACCAACACCATCCCCATGTGATCCAGCAAGTTATGCCCCACCACGATGGCTTTCACCCTTCCTAGGTATCGTGGTACATCCACGCATAGCATGACGACTATCATGCACAATCACATTAGACATAATGTATACAAAAACACAAACTTGAATCAACGACTCGTCGGTGATAATAATCAATTTCAACCGTACTAAAAATTCCTAACATGTATTCACACATCGTATCATGGCAAATCAAGCAAACATTCATCATACAACTTAACGTATGATCACTTAGTTCATGAGACAGATTATAGCATGTACAAACTGATTTTATTCACTATGAAAAGATTAAGTATAAATTCAACAAAATTTACCACAGTAAAATATAAAATTAGGTTTCTCAAACAATTTTTATTTTATTTTTCTCATGCATTCAAAACTCACAATAACTCAATGTCACACCCCAACCTACGGCGGAAATGCCGGGGCGAACTGATTGCTCACAGCTTTTCAAAGGTTACTATCAAGCAAGATTAATAAATGATAATATCTATTTAATTTATTTAAATAAGACAATTACAATTAAGTAAATCAAATATAAAGAAACTACAACAATGATTAATTATTTGTATCCAAAAAGGCATCTCTACGTGATCTCCATCTTGCTAAACAACCAAGCTGATAACCTACAAATGCGTATAAAATATATTTTTGTCAACAACACATGTTGAGTGAGTAAAACATCAGCATCAGACACAACAGTAATAGTATATATAATATATAAAGAAAGATGCAAACTATTCCTGTGAGATAAACAGTTAAACCATAGCACATACACAAACAATCAACCATAAACAAAGGGCTAAACCGTTGCCATGCGAATGGGCATTGGTTACCAAAAATGAGGTGTCGGTGAAACGATTGTCAATGCGTCGGACGCCGGCCACTACGACAATCGTATGATCATACTAGACTGAGAATATGTTGGACCTCTCCGAATGCGATTCACATAAATCATATAAGCACATAACAAGTAAGGCATAAACTGATATACACACAAGGATTAAACAGTTGCAAGTTTTAATACTAGGTAATAGATAAATACTGTAAATACGCACAAGTACCCAAAAGGTTTAAAATAAGTAAAAAGGGGAGTGATTTCTCACCTGATCAGATGAACGAAAAACAAATGAGGATGATGCGAGAATGATAAATCATCGGGATATTCCGTCAAGGATTCCTAGTTGAATATAATAATATAAGTTAATTATAAAAGATATAACTCGATTTAATGAATTAGAATTTCAATGTGATTTGTGTTATGATTGGGATTAAGATATTTATTGATTAATTTCTACGGTAATTGTTTTTTCATAGTCTTATAAATTATAAATTCCCCAATAATTACCCATGGTATAATATACAATTAAATACTTAAATAATTTGATCAAATTAAGATATGCTTGAAATAATAATATATAAATTAAATTAAAAAGTTTAATTAATCATAAAGTGAGACCATTAGTATATATTTATTTATATATAAAGTAAATATAATTTATAACGACGTTCAATGACGAGAAACATCAACAATGATGTCGAGTTTTAAATAAATATAAAGTTTACTTAAAACAATATACACTTATATGCATCTTAAATATTATATATATATATATATATATATATATATATATATGGTGTTGGTATGATAAAATATTGTTTATTCCATATATAATAATAATTATATAACCTTTAAATATTTGAAAACAAGAAAATAATATCAAAAAGATAAAATCTAATGGGCTGGCCGGGGCTCGATCTTGCGCCCCTGGCCGGCTCAGCCTTGACCCCAACACCAGACAACCAACTGCTCTGCAATGACTGTTGAGTAATAAACGAAAAAGAATTGGTATATGCAGACAAGAATTCGCCCACTTACAATTCAAAACCCTAGCTTATTCAATCAATCAATCCATTAATTGTTTGTTCAATTCAGATTAGGGTTAATGATTTACATGTTAGCGCGAACTGTTTACATAAATCAATTACCTGATTATACTTCAAATCGATGGTGGACGGCAAGACCTAAGTGACAGCCAAGAACGAGGAGATTAGATAAGTTGCAGGTTATTATAAGTCGATTAAGCATGGGATTTTGATTTGCGAGGGTTAGAAAGAGGTTTACATAAGTTTGATTGAAGTATCATCATGTCTATATGGTATATCGCATATCGATGATGACGGGTTTTAGTTATTATCGAGTACAAGATCGATTTTTGATTCCTTTCTTTAATTATATCGTCGGTGTGAGTTATAATTCCCGTATAAACGATTTGATAACATCAATTCCGAATTAAGATGCGAAGATTAAGCTATAAGAATGCGAAATGGGTCGCGGGTTGGGTTCAAAACGGGTTTGGATCGGATCCAGGTTCAACAGATTTGGATAACATGAGTTATAATAATATAGAATTTGCGTTTTAGCCCCTAGATATTGAAAATGGAACATAATTGGGTAAAGGTTATAGTTTGGGAAACTTTTGCCAATATATGAAATTACTTTATATAATTAACGAAACCATAATATAATAACAATTAATTTACTCAATGCACGCGATATTTTACGGATAAAATTTTACCGAACGTAAAAAGGGTCAGGTTACGAATATAAATTATAAATTTGAAAACCCGAGTTGTTATAGTCTCCCCTACTTTAGGAAATTTCGTCTCGAAATTAAAGAACACTATAACAACACCATTAAATTTAGAGAGAAAGAAAATTTCAAATATAACTTAAAATAATATTTTTCATAACTTAGAACTTTGAATAATCAAAGCAACGCTCCAAATGAAAATTCGATAAGGGCACTTATATATTGGATGTACCAGCGGCGTATCCACCATGTCCTTATCTTTTCTACATTTGTACCGTTATCTCAACTACCTTCAGTTCTAGATTATGACACATGAGTGTACGCTTTTTGATTTTCATGCGAGGATTTGGATAATTATGTAGGCCTCCATAATTACTTAGATCGTCGGATGTTCCGCATAACTCGTCCCATCATGTGGGTTACAAAACATTTGAAAGACATGATTTTGAAAGAAAACAAGAATTTTAATATATTTTGTTTATAAATAAAAGATAGTCATTGTGTAAAATATTGCTAAAAATGAGTTAAAGTTTTGAGTTATTTTAATAAAATATTAAAATTTCAAAACATCTTTTAAAAGTATAGTATTGTTAACAATTGTCTTTGAAAAAAAAAAGATTTTATTGTCTGAGCATGAGTACTTAAAATTAATACATTATTATAGTTGAAACTGTTTTAGATCCAAAAAAAATCGAATAAAGATTTGTTATAAGGTATGATTGAGAAAGATATAATATGCTTAGATAAAAATGATAAAAACATCTTATTTGATAAATTTAGTTATGATTTATCTGATTTAAAATAGTTTGATTAATTAGGTCTATAAAAATTTGAATATTTGAAGTTGATTGGATTGGATTGAAATATTTTGATTAGGTTGCAAAGTGGGGTTTAATAGAATAAGTTTGGAAATTTTGAGCCTGATGAACATGATTGAATTGAGAACACACAGGACGTAGGTGATTAGGATTTCCATAGTTGTAGATAGCAAGGTATAAAATTCGAGCAAACGTCGTAGCATGGGTTATATGATTAGACCGCATAGACCGTTGAGGAACATCTTGTGGTGCGTGGCAAGTATTAACAAAACAACCGAACGGTTACATTGTGTGCAAAACGATATGAGGATTGAATTGTATAGTGATAGAGGCAACTGAAGCATAACGGGTGAATTTTGACGTAAAGTCTCTTGTTTAAGACGTTATGATTATATTGAGATTGTTGTTATGAGAATGAGTAGTGGTAAACGAGTCAAAATTACCAACAATTAGTTTAATGAACAAGATTAAGTTGATTTTTTTTTATTTTGTTTTAGAAATTGAGTTTATATTTTAGAGATCGCAGGAGCTATCTTCTTGACTAAACATGTGGACATGAGGCGGTTATAGAAAATAAATGATAGATGTTGTTAGATGTTGAGAAGACATTCAATAATTGATAAAGACGTGATTTAATGAGAAGATTGGATAGTTGTGTAGATTTAATATGAGTTATTGTGTAAAACGAAACTTAGATATGTGATGATGATGTTTATTTATAACTTGAGGATAAGTTAGAATATAAATCGATAATCGATGAGTTGATTTAATGAGAGAAAAGTTTTATCAAAGTTTAATATGTTTTATAACAAATTAGAATTTGAGGTTAAATGCTTAAAATATGTTTAATGGTTTATGTAAATGTTATCATGAGTATTAAATTGTGCTATGTTATTTAAATCACTTGAGGTATTGATATTATAATAACGTGATAAGAAGAATAGGTGAAAACCGATTGAATGTAAATTGTTTTGATTGGCTTGTGATAACCGAATCAAGATAAATGAAGAAATCGTATCCCATCAGGAGAATAAAAACATGTTTTGAGTGTATAAAGGGATCGAATCAATAGATCTTGATTCAAAAGTGATTTAGTAGATAATTTAATAATTTAATAATAGAATAACATAATAATAAAATCAAATCATAAATCGTTTCATATAAAATCAAACAAATAACGAATGTTATTCGATTTGGGTTAACATGAGCTTTCCATGGCATTTTGTTTCCCCAAGTTATTAGCATACCAAACCAAAACAAATGTGTTAGTCGGCCTCCCATGAGCAGTACATGGCAATTTGAATGGCCCAACTTAATTAACGAATCAACGAGCAAATTAAGTTTGTCGGCCCATGAGCACTACATGGCGATTTGAGCGACCAAACTATAAATCGAATAAACGAACTCAAACATAAGTAGTTGAAACATCTCGTGTATCATCACGGATGATAATATTCCAACAAAATATCGCAAATATAACAAATTGTGCAAATGTACAGTTGGCGTGTCCAAGGCGTCCCATGGGTTTTACACCCGACTAGACATTTTAAAAATGATAAAACGCAATAAAGGGTGTAACCGTTTGGCCGATTACGTTAAACGCTTAAAGTGTCGGTCGCATGAAAATTTCCACTATGGTGGGAAATCTTGTCACACTACCTAACTTTAAATGAAAAAGGGCAAAAACAAAGCTAGGATATTCGCAAGGAAATTTCTGACAATAAAAGGCAATCTAATAAAATTCAACAGTGATATTTTAAGATTGAGGTATAGCCTCGAAGTTATAAAAATATTTTGAGAATGAGACATAATCTCGGAGTAATAAAACATTTTGAGAGTGAAGAATAGCTTCGGAGTTGTGTGTGTGCGCATGACAATAAAATAAACAATTAGCTAAGCAGTTAAATAAGTATTTAATCTAGCAAGTAATTATGTAAGCTGTAAAACAATCAAATAGAACACATAAGGTAAACAAATAAGCACGTATGGGGTTCCTAAGCATGTTACTAAGGCACCACTAACGATCTATCTTAAACCTTCGGCTCTGATACCAATCTGTCACACCCCAACCTACGGCGGAAATGTCGGGGCGAACTGATTGCTCACAGATTTTCAAAGGTTACTATCAAGCAAGATTAATAAATGCCAATATCTATTTAATTTATTTAAATAAGACAATTACAGTTAAGTACATCAAATATAAAGAAACTACAACAATGATTAATTATTTGTATCCTAAAAGGCATCTCTACGTGATCTCCATCTTACTAAACAACCAAGCTGATAACCTGCAAATGCGTATAAAATATATTTTTGTCAACAACACATGGTGAGTCAGTAAACATCAGTTTCAGACACAACAGTAATAGTATATATAATATATAAAGAAAGATGCAAACTATTCATGTGAGATAAACAGTTAAACCATAGCACATACACAAACAATCAACCATAAAGAAAGGGCTAAACCGTTGCCATGCGAATGGGTATTGGTTACCAAAAATGAGGTGTCGGTGAAACCATTGTCAATGCATCGGACACCAGCCACTACGACGGTCGTATGATCATACTAGACTGAGAATATGTTGGACCCCTCCGAATGCGATTCACATAAAGCATGTAAGCACATAACAAGTAAGGCATAAACTGATATACACACAAGGATTAAACAGTTGCAAGTTTGAATACTAGGTAATAGATAAATACTGTAAATACGCATAAGTCTCCAAAAGGTTTAAAATAAGTAAAAAGGGGAGTGATTTCTCACCTGATCAGATGAACGAAAAACAAATGAGGATGATGCGAGAATGATAAATCATCGGGATATACCGTCAAGGATTCCTAGTTGAATATAATAATATAAGTTAATTATAAAAGATATAACTCGATTAAATGAATTAGAATTTCAATGTGATTTGTGTTATGATTGGGATTAAGATATTTATTGATTAATTTCTATGGTAATTGTTTTTCATAGTCTTATAAATTATAAATTCCCCAATAATTACCCATGGTATAATATACAATTAAATACTTAAATAATTTGATTAAAATAAGATATGCTTGAAATAATAAAATATAAATTAAATTAAAAAGTTTAATTAAACATAAAGTGAGACCATTAGTATATATTTATTTATATATAAAATAAATATAATTTATAACGACGTTCAATGACAAGAAACATCAACAATGATGTCGAGTTTTAAATAAATATAAAGTTTACTTAAAACAATATATACTTATATGCATCTTAATTATTATTATTATATATATATATATATATGGTGTCGGTATGATAAAATATTGTTTATTCCATATATTATAATAATTATATAACCTTTAAATATTTGAAAAAAGAAAAATAATATCAAAAAGATAAAATCTGATGGGCTGGCCGGGGCTCGATCTTGCGCCCCTGGCCGACTCAGCCTTGACCCCAACACTAGACAACCAACTGCTCTGCAATGACTGTTAAGCAATAAACGAAAAAGAATTGATATATGCAGACACGAATTCGCCCAGTTACAATTCAAAACCCTAGCTTATTCAATCAATCAATCCAAAAATTGTTTGTTCAATTCAGATTAGGGTTAATGATTTACATGTTAGCGCAAACTGTTTACATAAATCAATTACCTGATTATACTTCAAATCGATGGTGGACGGCAAGACCTAAGCGACGGCCAAGAACGAGGAGATTAGATAAGTTGCAGGTTATTATAAGTCGATTAAGCATGGGGTTTTGATTTGCGAGGGTTAGAAAGAGGTTTACATAAGTTTGATTGAAGTATCATCATGTCTATATGGTATATCGCATATCGATGATGACGGGTTTTAGTTATTATCGAGTACAAGATCGATTTTTGATTCCTTTCTTTAATTATATCGTCGGTGTGAGTTATAATACGCGTATAAACGATTTGATAACATAAATTCCGAATTAAGATGCGAAGATTAAGCTACAAGAATGCGAAATGGCTCGCGGGTTGGGTTCAAAACGGGTTTGGATCGGATCCAGGTTCAAAGATTTGGATAACAGGAGTTATAATAATATAGTATTTGCATTTTAGCCCCTAGATATTGAAAATGAAACATAATTGGGTAAAGGTTATAGTTGGGGCAACTTTTGCCAATATATGAAAGTACTTTATATAATTAATGAAACCACAATATAATAAGAATTAATTTACTCGATGCACACGATATTTTACGGATAAAATTTTACCAAACGTAAAAAGGGTCAGGTTACGAATATAAATTATAAATTTGAAAACCCGAGTTGTTATACTCAACATTACATATGTGTACCAACAGTTCAGTAGACTGCACAACAAACACCTGTTTAATGGTTCTATCAACTCATTAATCCAAATTGTGCAAGACCAATTGGGCTGTCTTCAAAACTCATAATAAGAATTTTCAGAATTGGAACCACCTATTTGGTTTTGTCATTAGGGAGTTAAGGTGTCGGAAAGACAGACCAGAATATAACTCCCCGAATCAACTTTAATCAGTGTTTTTGTAAAATTATAAAAAGTATTCAAAAATTGTCCAAAGATTACAAAATTTACCTTTCTGGAAACACTATACCCTAGAATCAACAATCCTTCAATAATAATCGTTTAACATCAAGTGACATACCAATAAATAAACGAAAACGAATCTGTCAGCAAACTGTTGTCATCAAAACTCAGACCCTAACATATTTATGACATCTCTAGGGTTCAAATTCATCAATTAACCTTTAAGCGATGAATTAAGATGTACAAAGCTTCAATTACAAGTGAAATATATACCTTTTAGAGATGAAAGAAGATGTACTAAGCTTCAGTTACAAGAAATAACACTTAAAATTTAAAATCCCCAAACTTGGTTCTTAGGGTTTTTCACACTCAATTCGAATCCGGCAAAAATAGGGAGAGAATTGACGGAAATCGACACCACACGTGAAATTCTCTCGCAAAAATAATAAGATTAGAGCCCAGAATCAAAGGATTTGGTTAAGAATTGAGTGAGTTAGAGAATTAAGGATGAATGATTATAGTGGGTGTAGAGAGATGATGAATAAGAATGAATGAAGAGAAAGAAAAAAAAAGGTAGTTTAAATATGTGGTCAAATTAGATTTAAGAATGGGAGGCTAATTCAAAATTTACTGAAGAAAAGATTGGGTGAATTTAATTTGAAATTTTGAGGGAAGTGAAATTAATAGGAACTAAATAGAATTAATTTTTTTTATTTTTAATAATTAAAATAAAGAGTTGTTAGTGTAAATATATATATATATATATATATATATATAACAACTAATTAAACCTTAAATAATATAAGGTTTTAAATATAAAAACATATAAAATAAATACAAGTGATAGTTATAGTTGCTTTAAAAGAGTTGTATAAGAGTGTAGTAATCGGTGTTAACGCCCAATAAACCATACGTTCATTAGTGGGTCATACTAGTTCTTGATCGGTGTTAGTGTCCCATTATAGCATTTATCATGTCACAGTTGCTCTAAAAGAGTTGTATAGGAGTGTCATTAGTCATGGTTAGGTGTTAACGCCTGAAACACACCATACTTTCGTCAATTGGCCTTATTTGGCTATCATTAGTCGTAGTTAGATGTTAGGGTCCCTTGGTTACATCATAGTTGCTTTAAGAAATTTGTATAGGATTATCATTAGTCATAGTTAGATGTAAACGCCCAAAACATGTCATACATTCATCAATGGGCCTTGATTGGTATTAGTAGCCATTATAGCATCTATCATGTCCTCGTTGCTACAAGAGGGTTGTATATGAGTGTAATGAGCCATAGGCATATGTCAACGCCCAATAACATGTCATAATTTTATTAATGGGCCATATTGGGCCTTGATTGTTGTTAATGGCCAGTATGGTCTCTATCATGTTATAGTTACACTAACAGGTTGTATAGGAGTGTAGTGAGTCATAGTTGGCCGTCATACTTTGCATTAATGGCCCGTCTTGGGCCTTAATTGTTGTTAGTGACCCATTGTAGTCTCTATCATATCATAGTTGCTCTAAAAGAGTTTTATATGAGTTTAGTGAGTCATAGTTTGGTTAACGACCAATAATATGTCATACTTTCTTCAATGGGCCTTATTGGACCTTAACTGGTGTTTGCGGCCAATTACAGCCTTTATCACATCATAGTTGCTCTAAGAAGGTTGTATAGGAATGTCATTAGTCATAGTTAGATGTTAATGGCCGATAACATTTGATACTTTCATCAATAGGTCTTATTGGGCCATGTTGATGTTAGTGGCCCATTATAGCCTTTTTTATGTCATAGTCGCTCTAATGGGCCGTATTAGGGCTTGAAATCTCTTAGTGGCCTATTATGGCATGTGATATGTAACATTAGATATTTAAGGGTTGTATCGTGTTATAGGGAGTCATATCATACCATAATAGACAAAAACAAGTCATACATGTCCTAATGGACCATATTGGGCCTTGAAATCTATAATGGCCCATTATGCATATAATTTTAAATTGTGTCTTAAGAGGTACAACCCGCCTAACCCGTCGATATACATTAAACATAGGGGTGGCAAATGGGTTGGGTTGGGATGAAACGGGTTATGGGTCGGAACGGGTTAGGGTCGGAACGGGTTAGGGTCGGAACGGGTCAATTAAAAAAAGGTTTGTTATTATTCGGGTCGGAACGTGCCAGGATCAAAAGGTTCGGTTCATTCCGGGTCAGGGTAAAAATGGGTCAAGGTTGGAACAGGTCAAAACGGGTTTCGGGTCGTTTTTTTTTTTAAAGGATAACGGAGGAAATGTTTTAGTTTTTTTACTTTTTCCGTTTTTTATTTATATTTTGACTTATGATTTTTTTTATTATTATTTTTGAATATTTTTTTAAATTTTGTCTTAAGAGGTATAACTTGCCTAACCCATCGATATACATTAAACATAGGGGTGGCAAATGGGTTAGGTCGAAATGGGTTATGGGTCCGAACGGGTTAGGGTCGAAACGGGTCAGGGTCGAGTGCAAACACTCGTGTTGGCTCGTTTCAACAATTTTTCAGATCGTTTCAACACTTAACAGCTCGTTTCAGTGAGTTTTCAGATCGTTTATGCACTTAACAGCTCGTTTTAACATCACACAATATGTTAAACAGCTTGTTCAGCGAGTTCTCAATTCGTTTCAGCACTTAACATCTCGTTTTTACAGCAAACATATTAAACAGCTCGTTTCAGCGACTTTTCAGTCCGTTTCAGCACTTAACAGATTGTTTCAACGCGTTTTGACCAGTTTTGCAGCAAATCAGCAATAAAAATCAGCAGTTCAGCTCGTTTTTGCCCGTTTCAGCAGGTTACATAACCAATACTTCAAAATGTTTTGTGTTTTCAATCCAGAAAACAAGTATAGGCAAACGTTTAGTCTTTTCAAAACCAGTATGTCCATGTTTTCAATCCAAAACCTGGTGTCGCGTGTAATAGAGTTTTCTGAAAACCAAATGAATGCATTTGACTCGCTAACTGTTACCTAGTACAAGTGTTTTAAGTTATGAGAGTATGTTCAACAACACATGACTCTAAGACCCACGTATGAACTCACACACAAACACAAACTTGACCCGACGAATCGTTGGTGATAATAAGTAATGTCAACAGTACCAAAAGTCCTAACATGTATCCACACATCATATCATGGCAAAGCAAGCAAATATTCATCATACAACTTAACTTATGATCATTCAGCTCACGAGATAGATTATGGCATGTACAAACTGATTTTATTCACAAAGAAAAGGTTAAGGGTAAATTCTACAAAATTTACCACTGTAGGATTTATGAATTAGGTTTCTCAAAAAATCATTATTATAATTTTCTCATGCATAGAAAACTCATAATAATTCAACCATTACAGATAGGTACTAACAGTTCAGCAGATTACGCAAAAAAAAACTAGTTTAATGGTTTTATCAACTCATTAAACCGAATTGTGTGAGACCAATTGGGTTATCTTTTAAAACCATAATAATAAGTTCCAGAAGTGGAACCAACCCGCTTGGGTTTGTCATTAGGGAGTTATGCTGTCCGAAAAATAGACCAGAATATAACTACCCGAATCAGCTTTGACATATGTTTTTGTAAAATCATAAAACGTATTCAAAACTCATCCAAAAATTACAAACTTTACCTTTCTGGAAACTAGACTCGATCTATAATCATTGTTTAATATCGAGTTATAGACCAATCATACGAGAATGAATCTGTCAGCCAAATGTTCTCAACAAAACTCAAACCCTAACATGTTTATGACATCTCTAGGGTTCTAATTAATCATGTTAAAAACCCCTGTTAGATTTGATCGTAGGATGGTTGATGAAGTTTGGAGCAAGAAGCTAAGTGATGAAGAAGAGTAACGAGCTTCAATTGATGTTTATGGATTAGGTTTGTAATTGGGAGGAGGTGAAGGTTATGGTCACATGAAGCATAAAGTATGGCCATTAACTACTAATAGTCACATTTGTTGTTTTGCTGTCACTATTAGCTTTTAGCTACACATCAAATATTATAAGTAACTATCAAATAATGCTTTATGGTCACAAAGACACACAAGCGTGACCATATATATTAGCTTTTAGCCACATATGAAATAATTAAAGTGTGACCATTAAATGTTAATAGTCACGCGTTTTGTTTAATGTCATCGTTAGCTTTAAGTCACATGTAAAAGCATAAAAGTGGCTAACAAACAATGTTATATGGTCACATTGACTCGTAAGTGTGACAATGTGTATTAGCATTCAGCCACATCATTGAAACCTATTGTGGTCGTAGATCACATTCGGCCGCACTGTTCTAAGTGTGGCTAGTAACTGTCACATTTTTATTGTTAAAGTGTGGATAAAGGTTTCGACCATGTACATGTATGTTTTTAGTCACACGACCAAACATTTGTGGCTAAAGCTCCAAACATGTGTGACTAAGGTTCAGAACAGGTGTGTTTTTGTCACATGAACCAAACATGTGTGGCTAAAGGTTCTAGCAGATGTGTTTTTTTGTCACACAAATAAATGTTGTGTGGCTGAAACTATGATTGGTGACCTTTAGCCACACATTTAATCTAAAGTGTGGCAAACTGATTCCAGCACATGTGTGGCTAAAGCCCTTTTTCACGTAGTGCAATTAGAAGGGAAGAAACCAACTGCAAAACTCATGTGGTCCTAAAAATCGGAATTCAGCTTGAACCACCAATTTTTGAATTCCCCCGGAAATGATTCAGTAAAGTGAGGTGGGGAATTCAAACTCGTAATCAAACCATGATCCTTGAGCCCATATATCCTCATTCTAACTCTTTTAGCCAACTTTTTAAACCTGACACGTCCCGAATGGAGATTGAGTACGGTTCATGTTTTGGTTTCTCATAATCAAGGTGTACTATCGGAAGTACTAAATCACCTACTACCTCATGGCTCTCCTCACAAGGCTCCTTCTTGATCCCCACACTCAGCTCGTTATATAATATATCTTCAAGTAACTTTAAAACACCAAGTGGTTCAAACTCTCCTTCATCCATCACTGTAAAATCGAAACATTGTCAACTAACTCACCCCTAAACTCGTCTTCCCAAGAGGGAACATATTCTTCTGACTGATTATCCATCCCCGCATCTTCAAATTCGATAATCGGCTCACTAAGTTGTGATTGACTCATTAAACCAAGCCGAATTCCATCTAAAGCTTGTTGGGTCGGAAATGGGGCACCTGGATTTGTATCATGGATTATGCGTAACCAAGCATACATTACCTCATCCGGATCTGGTATTTACTCAATGAATTCACCGGATGAATTTTCGTAACCCAAGAGATTCTACCTTAAATCAAACATCAAACGTAACCTGGGTTTCACTCGATTTTTCTCTTTGAAATCCAAAATCCTTTTTATCTCCATCTACCTAATGGTGTAACGTTTTTGTTCTTTGAAGCCATTCCCGTAAGTCTCCATTACTGCACACCTAAACAAAAACGGATCACGGGCACTAGATAGTAGTAGACAAAAAATAATCAAAATTAAACTAAAGCTAGACAATTAATAATAAGATAAAATACAAACTAAACTAACTATATTAATCTAGATATATGCAAAAATACAAAAGGCAAGTCCCCAAACTCGGGTCGTTGTCTAATCGCCTCAAACCGTGTCTATATAAACTATGACTCACAACTAAGCTTTAAATTAAAACAGAATATCATAACTTAAGTTCACACAACCGGCAAGTGTACCGATCGTATGTAGTAAATACTAAGGAAGTCTGAGTATCAAACACAAAAACACGTTAGGTGGCTCAGATTACTAACCCTACTCAAGTCCTGCATAAATAATATATTTGTTTAACTTATATATCTAAACTAACTTAACTAACTTAACTTAACTAACGGTGAAACTTAACGAAACTAATTGGAAACTTAACATGATTTAACGATAATAAGAAAACGAATCACCTAAGTAAGATTACTTAACGGGTATAGGATGGCTCAGGTGCTAACAAGTGTTTGAAACCGGCTACTAAAGATGAACTAAGATAGATGTAATCAAGGCAACTGGGTCCCTACGGTCAGTTTTACCAAAAAACCCTAACAACGTCTATTTAGCTTTTAATTTATGATTGTTTAATTACGTACCCAAATGATTTATTACTTGGTCCGTATCAAAATCATAATCCTCACTAAGGATCGAGCTAATTACAAACCTAGGAAAAGAGAGATAAGCTAACCCCTAAGGTTTTGGTCCAACTCAAAGAGGATGATCCTACTGACCAAAATGATTCAAGAAACATAAACCCTAATGGCACGCGTCTACCACAATCAATCAATCCACTCAGTATTAACCGAACTAGCAATTAACGACTACACGAAACAAATTCATGCAATAATCAATTACTCGGGGCTCATGAAACCTAGAATATATCTAATGGCAGCAAGGTTCAGGGAATAGTATCACAAATTATGAACTTTACAATAACTAAACAATCAAATACAAAATTAGCACCGAATAGTGATAAATCAACTGTTAAACATCAAACCTAGGTGATTCAAACAAGTTTATCCAAACATAATGAATGAACATCAGATAAAATAGATAAATATGATAAACTTGCTCATTAGAATCTTATTACAACTTGTTTGAATGTCTAAAACTCAAAAACGAACTCACAATCGTTAAAATACTCAAAACCGACAACCGTGTGATGAAATAACAAACCGGCTGCTGTTCCTCCTTGGAATTTCTTCTGGAACAGGTCTTGGATGGCTGGAATGGTCTAAAAATCGTTCATAGGGTTTATGCTCCATATATAGATGTTTAAACACCTCTTTCCTAATATAAATAGGTTAAAACAAGCCCACTAGAAGACAAATAGACGGGATAGCTGATTCCTGAACATTCTTGGCAGCCTTGGGGACATGTGGGACGCCACGTAGCATGCGCATGGATGTCTGACCTGGTCGCGTAGCGCGGCCAGGTCCTGGGTGCTCGTTTCTTCGTTTTCTAACTCGTTTATCTTCAAACGCGCATACTGGCTTCATCGAATCTCGTTTGAGCCGATTCTTTCTTCATTAAACTCGTTTTTTCGCTCCCTTCAACATGGGACCTATCATATACACAAACATCTAATCGTGACTTTTATAAGACAAATGAGAGGTTCATTCGTTATAGAGGCACGCGAATGTAGCTTATTCGTTAGGACTGTTTAACGAATGGCTAGCCATTCGTTCCTCATAACGAATAAGCTTCAGTATTCAGTCAACTTTGACTTGATTGGTCAAAGTCAAAATTGATATGAACCCTAAACAGTCAACAACACCAAATTCACGATTAAACCCCGAATCATGATGAAACAACACGAAATTGGTATCATTGAACTCGCAATCACATCGCCTACGAACCCTGACCAACCAAACATTTAAACATAGCATTTTAAATGGTGTTTTGATTAATAAATATAACTGGTTCTTTATACCATCTATTAACCCATCAAACGTTAACGAATTTCAATGGGGATCGTTGCATTTGATTCGTTTTTACCATTTACATATAGATCTAGGAATTCTAAATTAGTCGAATGAGTTATCATTATAAAAGTACCTTTAAACAAATAAGTTTACGAACACGATCTAGTCTTGATGTAGGTATTGTTCGTCACGACTTTCTAGCACCAACAAGCTCGGGTTTTTGCTTTCGGATCTTGGTCCGAGATGAATGAGGATGTTTGTGTATGTTTTTGAAGGTGTAGGATATGGTGTAGAGATGGATAAAAATGGAAAGGATTAGGGTTTAAGGGGTATTTATACTCCCTTAAGCCCATGGACCTAAGGCCCATTCCATCCCTTATTCCATCCTTTAATGTCCAAGCCCACTCTCTAATATTTTATTTACTTAACTGATTAACTACAAGCCAATAATAAACGAAATTTCCTTTATTAATATTATCGAAAGTAGGATGTTACACAATAGAAAATCTTAATTAGTACTTCGATATATAATTCATAAAAACGTTAATTCCAAATTTATTAAATAGTCGATACGGAGCAGAAAAGTCAAATTCAAGTAGCTTAAATCTTCAGTTGCGCATGACTTGAAACCTTGGGACCTAAGCATCTTAAATGATTTGATCAATACGAGATTGAGCAGTCACTGTAGATTGCTTCGGCATAACTTAAGCATGAATGGTCTGCAAGAGGGTGGTTTGATTAGAGTAGGTTTAGTAAGCTTGAGCTTGCGGGTGTGGAAATTTATAAGTTTAGGTTAGGTATGAATGATCTTGCTTGACGAAAGAAGCTTGAAGGATATGAGGTTGATGGGTTTAAGTTTGGTGAGCATGGGTCAAGTAGTAGAGTGTAACTATAGTTTGAACAAGATTAGTTTTGAAAATCTGAGGGCGCATATCACTGAGAGGATTTGGGTCTCCTGTATGGTAGCAAGCACGGATAGTAGAAGCATTAGGTTGAGCTTGAAAGGTAGGCTATTTCTAGACAGCTTGTGCATTAAGCGGTGTAGGGCAAGTATATGTAAGGACGATCGAAGCGATTACATTGGGTGCAAACACGACATGAGGATTGAGTCGAATGATGAAAGTTACTAGTGGGGCATAACGAGTGAATACTGATGGAGAGTTTCTTGCTCAGGATACTTTGATTTTGTCAAGGTTGAGGATCAATTTGATTAACAACTTAGTTTTTATGATTATACTTGCGTTTGTTGTTGTCGTTGTTGTTGTCGCAAGGATGAGTAGGGGTAAATTAATTAAAATTTCCATCAAGGAAGTTAATGAACAAGTTTGAATTGGTTGTATTAAAGTTTAGAATTTTGAGTTTATATTTTAGAGGTTGTAGCAGTTAACTTATTGACTATACACGCGGTGGTCATGAGAGCTAGACTATTGATGTCGAGGACGACGATGGTTTCTTAAGTGAGACATTATATGAGGACCAAAAATGAAGATTCATAAGGTGAAAGGTAAGTTGAGGAAACTAATTAAATAATAACAGTTTAATTGTTTTAGATAACTTATAATAACTCTGCTATTCATAAGTGAGGGATTCGCTTCGTATCATGTGGAATAAAGATAAAAGTTTATAAGGTAAGGGGGGTACATAGCATAAATAGTTATTAGATGATGTAGTCAATATGATTAATATGTGGTGACTGCATGAGAAGATTAGGTCAATTTAAAAGTTAACTTTTTTGTTGATTAAGTTAACTTTACAATAAACTAATGAAATATATATGTGGATGTTGGCATCCCATGAGCTTTCCATGGCAATTTGAATGGCCGAACAAAACTAACGAATAAAAGTAATTAAGTTGGACGACCGATTAGCGTTACATGGAATTTTGATCGTCCCAACTAATTAATGAATTTACAATACAATAGAGTTTATCGGCCCATGAGCGTTACATGGCGTTTTTACCGACCAAACTAAATAACGAATCACCGAGAGAAAAATATGAGTAGTTGGAGCATCTCGTGAACCACCACGTATGATGAACTCCAACAAAAATAACATCCAAAACAAAATGAGGAATGGATAGTAGAAATGTCCATGGATACCATGGATTTTTCACCCAACTAACCGATTAAATAACAAACGCAATAATCAGAATTTTAACGAATTTAGCCACGAACCACCGTAAATTCGGTTTAAAATCAACCTAAGGTGTTGCCGTATGACAGTTGTGTTCCTTTTTGGCTGAGAGGAACTTGTCATGCTACCTAGTCTTAAGATGAAGGAGCAAAATCATAAATAGAGAATTCTTATGGAATTTCCCAAAAACAAAAGGCAATATACTTTGCTTTAAAATATTTACGAAAGATTGTCTTTGAAGGTTGAGGCATAGCCTCGGAGTTGTGTGTGTGAGCAGAACAATACAATAATAAATAATAAATATTTAATTATCTAAGAAAGTTGTAAACAATATATTTGAACAAATAAGGCAAACAGATAAGCACATATGGGGCTCCTAAGCATGTTACTAAGGTACCACTAACAACTTATCTTAAACCTTCAGCTTTGATACCAATCTTTCATACCCCAACCTACGGCGGAAATGCCAAGACGTGAACTAATTACCCACAGCTCTCAAGGTATTATCATGCAATATTATGTGTGACAATATCTATTAAATTTAGTTAAATAATCAAGTGCATCAAACTCATAAATAAATAAGTACAATAAACTTCCAAAATTAAATTCTTGTATCATCTTCTCTAATATGCATCCTAAGTTGCTTCAAACAATCTTGATAATTACGTCACACGATAACCTGCATATGCGTTAAAAATACAAATATGTTTTGTCAACACTAGGTTGAGTGAGTCTAACACCAGATTTAAGACACTATATAATAATAATAATAATAATAATAATAATAATAAATAAAAGTGCAAACTGTTCCTGTGAGATATAAAGTTAAGTCATAGCACGTAAACAATCCATCAAACCATAAGAAAAGGCTCAACCAATTCCATATAAATGGACATTGGTTACCAAGCAAGGACTAAACCGTTGCTATAAAAATGGACATCGGTTGCCGAAGATAGTTGTATGATCATACTATAATGAGGAACATCACCATAATGTGTTCAAATAAAGCAAGTAAGCAATTAGCAAGTTAGGCAAACTGATAAACGCACAAGGATAGACAATTGCGGTTGAATACTATATATAATAGAAAATATCTACGAAGGCATAACGGTTGTAAATAAGTAAGGAATAGGAGTGAAATACCACCTTAATAGACGAGCAAACGGGAAAAACAATATAATAAGAATGTGGATGATGGATCCAACTCTTCAAGAAATACCGACGAGATATCCTAGTAACGAATAATTGTGGAAACGAATATAAATAAGTGACTAGATAAAGATTCGAAAATGCAATGATCGAGTATAATCATGCAAAAGCTTTTTATTATTAATTTTATTACTTTAGATTACAACTTTGATTTATCAAGCTTATAATATAGTTTTAATTATATAAAATAGATAAAGATACTTAATTACTAATTTATAAGGATTTCTTAGTTTATACAAAGATATTCGTTTTAAATATTTATTTTAAACTAATAATGAGTTTAATGTATTTATATACATTTTTATTAATAATAAAGCTTTCTTTTATATTAATATTGTAAATAATAGATATTAAATAATAAATAATGATATTTATGTAAAATATGATCTTTTATAAAATACGTAAGCTATATTTCTAATATGTGAATTAACAAGATACATTTTATATGTATATATATATATATTAAATTTATACCCCTTTTAAAATATTAAAGCCTTTATAATTTTTTAAAATTATCTAATATATATACATACTTGTATATAAATATATATATATATATATATATATATATATGATTTTAACAAAATGTTCGGGAATATGACTAGTTAAATTGCCGGTTTTAACATAATACTAATTAGTTACGAGTTTTATAATATTTCTAAGATTTATAATATAAGTTTATGTTTTATTTTAATTTACTTCACAAACAAAACGGTTATATAAAAAAATAAATGGGGGATTGGGGGTTCGAACCTTTGACCCCCAACGGCTCACTATGTAACACCACACACCAACCAACAGAGCTGGTGGTGTTACCTTGTTGAACATGCTGAAAAAAATATATAAAAACAGAACGGATGAACTACACATAGGCCTAACCCTAGAATCAATCAATCGATCAATTTGTGCACTGATCGTTCAATTCACTACAGGGTTATTCCAATACAGATAACGACGATCAAAACCATGTAACATATTACCTTGAACGCTGCTTACACAAGGGGTAATTAGGTTCACTAGGGGACGGCCATTGGATGAACACAAAGTGATATCAGAAGGTTATTTATATGAAATTGGTATTAGGGCTTTGGATCGCAATGCATAAGGGAAGTTGTATATCAAAATAATTGCATTATGGTGTTAATTTATATAATGATCCAAGATTTAGGTTTTATGGTTAGTTTTCTAAGAATAACTAATCCTCTTGGTGTTGTTTCTAAATTAAATTCATTGGTGAATCGAATACGATGCAAATATTCTTATCTCATATCAATTTGTGATATAACGACGTATAGAACAAGGAATCAAAGACATGTATAATACGGGTTCGGTTTAACGGGTCTGGGTATACCAGACTTGATGGGTTATGATCAAAATTTGCACTTTAGTCCTTGCAATATGAGGAGGGAAACAATTGAGGTTAAAGTTTGTTTTTTGGGTGATTTTTGCCAAAGTAAGAAAGTTATATATATGTTTTATACAATTAATTAAATAATAATATAATAAGCATTAATCTTCTCTATAAATGCGATAAAAATAACCCGAACGTCAAAACGAGTCGGGTATTTAATATAAGATATTTATTCGAAAAGCCCGAGTTGCAACATAATCATTAGATGTTCATTCATCAATCCCATGCAATGTATATAATCACATTCACAACTAACAATGTATAACCCTAACTGCTTTATCCATATGTCTATATGCGGAGAACCCTAAGCGTATAAGTCAACACTATCCACATCCAGCAGCCGTCGTATAAGTTTATACGTGAACAATAACTCACAATAAACATATACGCCAAGTTTGTTGACTTATCCGCTGACCCGTTTCTTCGTTTCATCCCACTACTATCAAACCGACCACAAGACGAATGCCAAAGATGTTCTCTTGTATCAATAAAATGTTATGGATTTGTGGTTTTTTGTTTCAAATATGTGAAGGATTATCTACTAGCTAAGACTTTTATGCTCGTTTTGAAAATTTTTGTTTCGTTACACATGTGTTATTCATTGTGTCTTTAAACAGGTCCCTTAGCAGGTCTTAACAGGTTAACCTGTTACTAAATAGGTTTGTGTTCGTGTTAGGAAAAAATGACACGGTTAGTTATTGTGTCTTGTTCGTGTTTAGTACAACAGGTCATCGTGTTGTGTCCAGCATGTTAAGAACGCCCTAGTTTCTAGCTTCAATTGGAATCAGAACAATAATCCTTTTTAATTATTCTAAACAAATGATCATAAAGAACATGATATGTACAATAAGCTTAGCATTTATCTTGATAAATGGCCACAAACCGCTATCCTTGTTTAGTGATTTCAATCCCCAAATTAAATCTGACGCTACTTAGGTGAAGCAACTGCAACAACATTGATTGAGTGCATGTTTATAATCAACTGCGTGAATCATGTAACACTCAAAAAATAAATAAAAAAAGATTCGATCTGCGTGAAGAAATACACAAAGAACATAAAATTAAGATACTGAATTAAAAAATAAAATAAAATAGCAGCTTTAGCAAATAAAAAATGGTGTGTAAAAATGAATCATATGATGCTACCCGAGAACCAAATAACCCAACCCGAATTCACCCAAACCGATTAAACTCCAAATCCGAACCCGAGATAAAATATTTGGGTCGGTATTTTGGTTGAAATACCCAAATTCGTGTTGATCCGAATAACCCGAAGTATAGTACATCGATGCATGTATCCCTAATTTTTATAGGGTAGTTTAGCAGTGAAGTAACAGAGTGACCTTATGTATTCTTGTTTGGTTGTTCTTGGAACTCCAATTAATTTTGGATCTATCACATCCCAATTTATGAATAACCATAGAGTATGTTGAAAATGTATCTTCAATTCAATACTTAAATAGTATAGTTTTTAAACCAATATGTATTAAACATGTTCCTTCAATCTACACAAGTATTGTTCCACAGGCCACAACACTCCTTCATCTCGTCTAATGCATGCTTGTATGATAAATTTCATGTCTTTCTAAAAAATATTGTTGAATATGGTTGTATATCATGGTTTTATAATGGCTTGGAATATGGTTTTTTAATTTATG
Source organism: Bidens hawaiensis (assembly GCF_021521415.1). Taxonomy (NCBI): domain Eukaryota; kingdom Viridiplantae; phylum Streptophyta; class Magnoliopsida; order Asterales; family Asteraceae; genus Bidens; species Bidens hawaiensis. Next base: position 91,104 of record NW_027496061.1, read on the forward strand.
ATATTGTTAAAGGTGGATAATTTTTTGTACATTTGTTAAACCCGAAACCCGACCCGAATTTACCTAACCCGTTCAACCCGAAACCCGAACAAACCGAACTTATTTGGGTAGGTTCTTAGGTCAATTTGTTCTCAATCTGAACAACCCAAAACCCAAATAAATAACCCGAAGAATACCCCTAACACATAGCAAGCTTTTGGAAACACTAGCAAAAGTGCACGTGCGTTGTCGCAGGTTCACACAAGTTATCTCATCTTACTGGTTTGTAGGGTTTGACGTGGTGTGTAATGTGTTATCAGTGAGAGCGCGTTCTCGCATGTACATTTGGTTTGTTAGGTGTTTTGTGTGTGTGTGAGTGGGTGGGGGGGAGGGTGCGCCCTAAAATATTAACGAGTGCATATATATTGAATATATCGTGTTTTGTGAAATATTTGTTAATATAGATTGTACAGCATCAAATACAAACTTTTTGTGTTTTACAAGTTAAGTACCAGTTACTTTATAACATCATCGATCCAATATATATGCATATGCTAGTATGCATGTACACAACCAACTCACGTATGTACACCCTTTACCTTTTTTACCATTCATTAAACGACAACTTACTCGCCTTAATTTGAGAATCTCTTTCACCTCGTACATAAATTTCAACTCTAACTACTCACCAATTAACACACACTCAAACCTTTATGTTGATTAGAATTCACAAAACCCACCATCAGCAATTATTTTACCTTCTTAAATTAAGGAATTTGTTTAAAAATTAAAAGAAAACGATACCAGACATTAGAAGTACTCAAAGTGGTAAGGTATAGCGGTCCAAGACGATTTGGTAATTCTAGACATGTTTTCAACTTTACAACTTTTCTAGGGTTGGTAAGAAAAGTAGCAACAGCACCATAAAAAAATCATATGCAATCTTCATGAAGATGTTAGTGGACAATTCACATAATTTTTACAAGGTCTGGGGTCTTTTTTTAACAACTTGAACCAATGTTTTTCCTTGTCAATACCAAAACTTGAATATTATCAGTCAATTATTATTGTTGTAACTTTGCAACCATGATGTTAAAGATAGTTGGTTATACCATGTCAATTGAAGGACCTCTTTGCCAATAAGTTGGCATTTGTGGTGTAACTTTGAGTAAACAAGCATACCATAAAAAAATATTAAAGTTTATCTCACAAGCATATCAAGACTTGCTTTTCCGGGCTATAAAAGCAATTCTTTTAAGATGATTGTAAAGATTAAAAGTATAATGTTTGATATCCAAATTGCTATTTTTTTTAAATATCCAAATGGACCTGCTATAAATTATAAAACCATTATGGAAACCTATGTTTCACAAAAGCCCGCATGTTGCGGTAGGGACGCAATGGTGGTTTTATAAGATCTTCGGTAACAACAAGCGAATGCATATCAAATGAAAATTATTCTTGTTGGAAATTACCAGTCAATTATTCTTGTTGAAATTAGCAACCATGATATTAAACATAGCTAGTTATACCATGCCAATTAAAGGATCTCTTTTCTAACAAGTTGACATTTGTGATGTAACTTCAAATACACATGCATACCATACCAAATATATAAAACTTTACCTCACAAACATATCAAGACTTGCTTTCCCGGAGCTATAAAAGAAAGTTTTTAAAATGATTGTAAAGATTAAAAGTATAATGTTTAATATCAAATATTTTTATTGTTTTTTAAATATCTAAATGAACCTGCTATAAATTCTAAAACCACCATGGAACCCTTTATGTTTTACAAAAGCCCACATGTTGCGATGGGGACGCAACAATGGTTTTATAAGATCTTCGGTAGCAACAAGTGAATCTATATTAAATGAGTTCCCCTTAAGCGGCCAAAAATCACCATACAAGTAGTTCCGGCTTTTTCATTGAATTTTCTAACCAATCAAACCATCATTGACATATACATATAACATACTCACCTTCACTTGTGAGTCTATGACTAAGAAAAAGTTACATTTTACCAAGAAAAGGTCAAACATAAACAAAAAGTCTAATATCAAAAGACATCAGATATATCAAAAAGATAACTCGGATTGAGGATCTCTTGGCTGCATATAGAGTTACCCGTATCAAGACTAGCAGTTCATTTTAACCAATTTGTTTTTAGACTTTGTTGGTCATAATTCTTGTTTTTAACCAAATGTTGACATTGTTGAATGTTTCTCCGTAGCCTTTATTTGTGTATTCTAGTTATCAAACTATATTGCTTATAAATGACCAACTGTAGGACCTCTCGGGGTGCTTACATGACATGAAGTTTGTAAAAGACATTGTACTTATCAATTGTAGGGACCACATTTTGAGTCTAATAGCAGAAATTGAAATGGCTCATGCGTATCATTCCAAGCGGATGGACTTGAGTAATGTGCAAACCAAAAGTCAACAGCAGATCGCGGAGGAAAACGGTAATAGGTAAAAGGAAGTTCCCATGACCAAAACACTCAGAATTTAGAGTCAGCTTATCAGCAGGAGCATCCAGCGCGGTAATATAGTCAACAGGAAATTCCGGCTCCCACTTCGGCGAGATACAATAACTGGAAACTAGTGTTTCGAAATCCGACTCTTTCTACTTTATCGGCATGTCGTGTATCATTGAACCACCACCCTTCTTTTTACATTTGTTCTCACTGGAAGAAGAACTCGCTATTAATCGATGGCAAGTGTCGATAATCGTAGAAATAAGCGAAAAAACTTGAAAAACAAAATATAAACCTACAATGGTGAAAATAGAAAATGCAAAGTAGAATAATTACCCGCATAACCGACCTACTTATACTAAGTCTTGGTGAAAGCCAATGGCAAAACTGAAAACTGTGAAAATATGGAAGCTCCAATGAAGACACGACACGTCAAGAGGAAGTTTCAAAATTTCAAAACAAGTGGGCACGTAGGACACATGTGCCCAAAAGATGAAGGGACGCCCTGCCGAGATTGATATTGTCTGGCTTCATAATAGTTTGTGCCACTTGCCTAAAGATCTTATCCATATGAAATGATCCAGTCAGAATGTAGTTATCATCTGATCACACAAAATTCAGAAAACCTTTGTAAGATATCTTTCGCGTCAAAAGGAATGCGGAAGAATCCAAAGATTAATTATAAAAAATATGGAAAAAGAAAAGGAATCATCCACCCCAAAGGAAGAGTTAGAGTCAATAAGGGAATACCTTCAAAAATAGAGGAACAACAACGTTTGGTTGGAATGAAGTCTGGTCCGAGATCACTGCCAAATATTGGATATATCGAGAAAACATGCAATGACTTCGGTCTAAACGAAACCCCTGTTAAACAATCCATTGTAAAGTTAGAAGTGGAAAAGAAGATGATATAAAAAGAAATAAGCAACAAGAATCATTTTCCAAGAAAATATGAAAGAAACAAAGAGAATCGATCCCTATTTATACCCTTAAAATTAAATGCGTTGGATTACACTTGGACACAACACAAAGAAAACATCAATAAAAAGACCTCAAGTGGCAAGGAAGCAGAGAAATTTAATACGCCGACATGCAGAAGCATTTATAAACACATCTGTAGTGTATAGAAAACAGAGCCACACATGTGAGGACATTGCCGCAGCCAGTTTTCAGGTGAATAATCAATGACTACCTTAATAAATAATCCTAATACGGAGTGGACGAAAACCATAGCAACCCTCCCCCCCCCCCCCCCAACAAGTCCAAAATTCCATCCGCGATAAACTAACGCGAAAGAAACAATGGAGTGAGGAGACTTGTGGAGGTAAGGTGCTACACCATACACATAACACTACAAGGCAAATCGAACCATCCGCAGAGTGGAAGACCATCCTCACAAAAGATATAACTTCTGTGGAAGGCATACCTTAAACTTAACATAAAAAGTTCATCGGAAGATAGGTTGTGCCCAAAAGGCAGGACCGCACATGATAAAAAAGGGAAATACCAATAACAAGTCGAGATTCCTACAACACCCACGACTAGACGATGGACCAATCATGGAAAGCCAGCCTTGTACCTGCCTACAACGGTTATCTACGTACGCCAACTGCCCGTCCAATCAGGAATCATTACCATGCTCAGCCATAAGATTAGAAGGCACCATTGAGTTAGATAGATGGCCCAATCATTGTCCTTCACTTCGGTTATAGATACTCAAAGAGGATAAAAAGTAAGGGGATCTTCAACCTATTCTCTTTAAAGAATTACTCTACTACTTACCATACTGATTCTCACACCGGAGGGTGGTTATGAGAAGAGCCCCCCCCCCCCCCCCCCCCAAATAGTAGAAAAGGAAAGATTGAAAAGATCACAATGAAGAAAAGAAACCAAAAAGATATTATTAACATTAATAAGATTAATAAGATAGTACAAGACACAATAAGGCATAAATGTTAGAGAAAAAGTGAAAATCAAAACTAAGACAACATGAGCTAACAATCACCATCCAAAAGAGATAACAACAGGAAGTTACTCATAATCTACTAACTCCTCCTCTTCATCATCCTCACCTTAAGGTCAATCACCACCACTACCATCAATTCCAGGACCACTGGCGGAGGGATCATCATCGTGTTTAGTCGAGGGTGACTCAACTTCAGCAAAAGCCGCCTTAAAGTGGACCGCCCTGTCCAGCTTACCAGCCAACTTGGGTCAAAACAACTTTGAACGTCAAGTTGTCATACTTTGCATGAATCTCCTTGTTGATTTGATCACAATCAACGTCGTGCATGGGAAAGTCGATGACAAGTCAGTTATTAGCAATCAATTACCGAGCTTCCTCAAAACCATATTTACATCCAAATTGATGAGCAGAAGACAGAAGTTCTACGACACAATCGGTCAGCTCAGGTCCATCGTTGACCCGCTCAAACACCTGAAAATACATGAAATATTAGCAACAAGTAATACAAAGTAATATGGAAAGTTATCACATATTTCGCGGACAAAGTCTGTCATGAACCAAGTTTGGTCCACTTGAAGAGTCTTTACAATGGTATCACTCATGAGGAGTTCCTCAGCTTGGCCAGCAATTCTGCTATCAAGAATAGCATTTTAAGATGTCAAACACTTCACTTGAGCATCCTTAGTAGTGGCTCCGGCCCTTAAACCTTCAAATTCAGCCTTTAACCTAGCAATTTCCTCAACCTTCTTTTGAATGACCTCATCAAGAGTAGTTATTGAGGAGGTAAGGTCAATAATCAGAGAGTTCTTCTCATTGAGTACAAAATCATTAGTTGCTACTTTCTCTCGCAAAGAAACAAGAGAGGCGTTAGAAGATTCTAAATGAGTTTCAGCCTTCCGTGCCTGGTCACAGGCACCTTTCTATTTCACATTCTCCCACTGACAGGATTCCTCCCACAATCGGTAAGCCTCTTGATATTTAGCAACAACAGATTCTAAATTCTTATGAGCAGTAGCAAGCTCATATTCTGTAGATTGTGCTTGCTTTCGATGTTACTCCTCCTTCTCTAGCTTATCTTGTCGTGTAGTCATGTGAGGCCAGTCTTCCCGCGTAGCCAATCACTCTCGGACTATCTCAAAACCAGAAGATAAAGATCGAGAAACCCCCTGAACGTAATCATCATAAAGGTGACCGCGAGAACGTTCGTGTTGATAATCAAGTTCCCTAAGGAGAGTACATGAATCAAGAATGATGTGTAAGAGTACAGGAAGAAACAAAAACTCATCATCGGGAGGTGGATGGCCATAAAAACCACCAGACCCGATACCACCAGTACCACGCTTGGATCCATCATCACCGTCCCCATCACCTTCTCAGTCACCACTTGAAGGATTGCCAAAAAGGCAACAGAAGAAAGATCTTGGATTACCGAGTAAGGAGATGTAGGCGGAAGATCACCAACAATGTCAGCATCAGGTTCAGCATCTTGAGCAGGAATTTCTAAGTCAGCTCCCTTAACTTCAACATCCCTCATCAGGGAAGGAGATCGAGAACGTACATCAATGGATTTGCATTTGTTAAAAGTCGAGGAAGCAGAATGAGTAGGAACCTTCTCCTTGATAACAAGACCAACATGTGATCCTCCACTCAACTTCTTTGATGAATCTGTGAAACAAGAAATAAAATCAACAAAGGAAACCATAAGTAAAAGAATAAAGCCCTAATAAATCAAAAAGTACTTGGAGTGGTCACAGATTTCTCCGATAACTTGTCACTTAGCTTAGCCTTCTTGGGAATAAGAGTAAGAGCATCCAGGTCAAGTGAGCCCTCTGATGAGATAGGTTGAACAGTTGACTTCCCTGCATCCGTAGTGGGCTCATGTGGTCTAGAAGCCTCACCTCTCTTCTTCTTCCTCGACTTGCTTTTCTCACCATTACAGGATTGAGAAAATTTCAAAGGAAGGTCATAAGGAGCAACAAGAGTCTTCGCATCAGGATATGTCAAACTCAAATCATCAGAACTAAGAGACTTGCGAGATGATTCCTTAGACTCCTCACTGGTCGAAAGAATCACTTTCACACCATCAGCAGTAATAACGCATAAAGGATGATGGTTAGAATTGGCTCACCAGCCCAGTTAGCCCATATCAAAGGACATAAAAATTTCTCACGAGTCTCATCAAGAATTGGAAGCTTTCCCTCTAGCAAAGCGTGACTAGTCATATGATCCGTTGCACCTTTAACAATAGACAATAAGATGTTAGTCACAGCAAAAGAAAAAAGCAAAGCAAAATCAGAAAAATAGTATGAAGAAGATGCAGAAAAAAGTACTTAAGATAATACCTACACATACCGTCAGCACAATAGATGGGTACTATGTTGCACGGGAACTGGTACGGAACGGGAACGAGAAACGGGCACGGGTACGGGAACCGGAAACGGCGAAACTCAAAAAATCAAGAAACGGGTACGTCACGGGTACGGCAAAAATGATATAAAAAAATACAAATATATTAACCATAGATAATTAATTATCAATAATAAATAAATAAATATATAATTTTTATCTATATATAATGTCAATTTTAAACATTCTATGTATAAAATTATAAGTTGATGACCAAATATAAAGTAGTCTAGATGGAGAGGGTTAAATGTTAAAATACATACACTAACTTAACATTTTTTATGTAAAACTTAACAAGTTTGAGAGAGTAAATGCAAACAAGTAAAAGATCAAGGTTTTAAATGTTAAAACTGAACTTATTTAACTCTAACAAAAACAAGCACAATATCAATCAGCCGCCACTTTCTTCTTCTTCTTTCTTCTTCATGGCTTTTCCGGCGCCGGAATTCTTCACCAGAATATACTATGTGGCCCCTCCGCCATGCTATTGGCTGTAGAAACGTCTCGGAATCGTTTGTTGACCGTCCCCATTTAACGGGTTCGTTTAGGAAACACCCTTTGACTTTTCGAAACGGTCAAGAAACTTCCGCGGCCGTCCCCGTAGGTGTTTCCGTCCCCGGGGAGTTTCCGGGACGGGGTACGGCGACTAAATGTCGTTTTCGTGCATCAGAGGATGGGTATTTTATTAGGTTTTGACCAAAATATGGCTCATGCTAGCAACAACCAAAGCAGAATCCTTGATTAAACAAAGAGGTGCAACCTAAGAAATCAATGTTCGATGCCAGTACTGGTTCTGGTAATCCATCAAAGGCAAATCAACAATTTTCTTGTTAGCATCGTGGTAAGACATGGGATAGTACACACATTAAAAAATATTTTCTTTCATTCATACAAGCTCCACGAAACTTCTCCAACAAAAGGAACATCCTTATTCCTAAAATGAAACCCAAACCAACTGCCTTTGACATGAAGTTTGTAAAGACATTGAACTTCTCAACAATAGGGACCACATTTTGAATCCGAGAGTAGAACTCGAAAAGACGTATGCGCATCATTCCAAGCAGATGGACTTGAGTGATGTGCAAATCATAAGTCAATAGCATATCGCGGAGGAAACGGTAATGGGTAACGGAAGTTCCCATGACCAAAAAAACTCATAATATAGAGTCAGCTTACCAGCCGAAGCATCCATCGCAGTACAGTCGTCCACGACCAGTTCCGGCTCCCACTCCGGCGAGATACAATTACTAGAAACTAGGGTTTCGAAATCCGTCTCTTTCCACTTTAACGTAACACCATGTACGTGGAACCCCCATCCTTTTTTCCACCCTTATTTTTCCCTTTCTTTTACACCTTAGAAGGAGTCTCACTAATCGAGAGCAAGTGTCGATAAACATGACATTAGAGAAAAGTCTTGAAGAATAATATATAAACCTACGGTGGTGAAAAGAGAAAATGGAAAGTAAGAGAAGAAACGGTGTAACAGACCTATTTATATAAACGTCGGTGAAAGCCAAGGGTAAAACTGAAACTGTGAAAATATAGAAGGCCCAATGAGGAGGTGACATGTCAAGTGGGTGTTTCGAAATTTCAAGATAGGTGGGAGCGTAGGACACACACGCTCAAAAGATGAAAGGACGCCTTGTCGGGACAGGCGTCGTCTGACATCATAATAGTCAATGCTACTTGCCAAAAGATCTTATCCATATCAAACGATCCAGTCAGAATGTAGTTATCATCTTATTACACAAAATTCAGAAAACTTTTGTAAAAAATCTTTCGCGTCAGAACGAATTAGGAAGAATCCAAATATTAAACAACAAAAATACGGAAAAAGCCAAGGAATCATCTGCCCCAAAGGAAGAGTTAGAGTCAACAAGGGAATTCCTTCAAAAAAAACAAAGGAAACACAACGTTTGGTTGGAATGAAGCCTGGTCCGGGATTACCGCCAAATATGGGACAAATCTAGAAGACAAGCAAAGATTTCAGTTCAGTATAAAGTAAGAAATGAAAAAGAAGATGATCAAAAAGAAATAAGTAACAAGAAGTTAGTTGTCAAGAAAAAAATGAAAGAAATGAAATCGTTCCTTATTTATACCTAAATAATTAAATACGGTAGATAACAACTAGACATAACACAAAGAAAACATTAATAAGAAGATGGCACGCGGCGCGGGATTAGAGAAATTTAATACGCCGTTATTCCGAAGCATTTATAAACACATATGGGGTAAATAGAAAAGGAGCCACATGTGTGATGACATCACCACGGCTAGTTGTTAGGCGAATAGTCAACGGCTACCTTAATAAATGACCCTTATATAGATGGACTGGAGGGACTTGTGGAGGTAAGGTGTTAAACGATCTGCATAACACTACATTGCAAAGAGAACCATTCGCGGAGCGAAAGACCATCCGCACATGAGATATAACTTCCGCAGAAGGCATACCTTACACTTAACTCAAAGAAATTAGCGGAAGATACATTGTGCCTAAAAGGCAGTACTGCACGTGACAAAGAAGGGAAAGACCGATCAGAGGTCGAGATTCCTACAATACCCACGACTGCACGATGGACCAATCATGGAAGGACAGCGTTGTACCTGCCTACAACAATTATCTCCATACGCCAGTTGTCCATCAAATCAAGATTCATTACCGTTCTCAGCCATAAGATTAGAAGGTTCCATTTAGTGAGACTGTTGGTTCAATACTTCTCATTCCCTTCGGCTATATATACTTAAAGAGGATCAAATTTAAGGGGATCTGCAACCCTATTCTTATTTGAGGCATGAGCTCGAAAAAACCCGAAGTGTTTCAAGTTTTTTATTGATCCGAGCTCTTGTAGCTCGTGTTAGGCTCTCGTTTGCATCCTTAGGTGGGTGGGGATGAGCTTTTTGTTACTTTAAATTTAGCGGGCGTTTGGGATCCCTTATTTTACCTCCTTATCATTTATTTAAGTTATAAGTTATAGGTTACAAAGTTGTAAGTTATAACTTATACATTCACAAAACCTAATAGTTCCAAACACCTTATAACTTATAAACTACAAGTTATAAGCTATAAGAAGGTAAAATAAGGAATCCCAAAATTGCATTTTTAAAGTTTTTAATTATTTAGTTTAAATATAATGGACCTATCGTGTCAGATTACCCAACTTATGGAATTTGTAGGAGTCTGTAATTTCCGAGTAAGACTATCTTCAATGCATACATAACTTACACGTTTTTATCATGCCCTTACTAGTCCTTGGTAAGGGTGTTCAAAAGTATCCAAATCCGTATCCGAATTCCGTATCCGAAAATTCGGATTCGAATTCGGATAGCGTTTTTTGGATTTTTCGGATAATTCGGATATCCAAACTATCCGAAATATTAAATTTAATAGTTTTTTTTTAATTTTAATATATATATACCTTATGTAACCTAATTTCCAAACATTCATACGCTACTTTTAATTTCACATCCTTCCCTAACCCCCCCCCCCCTTACTGGACTCTCTGTTTCCAATCAACTTCAACACCGCCTCTGTCCGCCGCTGCACCACCTCCACGACTCCAGCACCGCCTTCGGCACTATCCGTCGACAGTCACCACTCGATCACTACCTCTGTCCATCAGCACCGCCGTCACTCCTTTGTCAGCATCAGATCCACCATGGCTACACCTTTATAAGATTGTGTATTTTGAAACAATGGGTTGTATATATTTTGAGCAATAAGTTGTTTGTTATTTGTTTGTATTTTGAACAGTTTTATGTTTGTTGTTGGATTGAAAATTCAACCTTGATTTTGTAACTTGTGTTACCTATAAGTTTAGTTGCAAGTTGAATTTTATAACATGTTTTTTTTTTCTTTTTCTTGTTCTTTTTCTAGTTTTGTTTCATGTTTTTTTTTCATATTTTCTTTTGGATATCCGAATCATTATCCGATCGGATATCCGAAATTTCAGATATCCGAAATTTCAAATTGCGAAACTTCGAATATCATATTATGAACACCCCCTGTCCTCAGCATTGTAGAAATATGCCCTTGGGTCAAGGCCTTCCACAAGGGCCGGTTTTTGTTGTTTTTTTAATATAGGTGGTCCCAAATTTAGTTAAAGAAAATGTTTTATTTAAATGTTGTATGTAGTGTGTAAGTGGCGAAGTGAAAACTAAAAATGGTAAGGATATTTGTAAGATTGGAGATGAAATAATTTTTTTTAATAATTTGTAAGAATATTATGTGACACCTAAGAACGTCTAAGGTCACTCATAGCATTGTGGATAGTCTAAGCCTTTTTTCTAATTAACAAAACATTCGGTAAATAGTCTATCAACTGAATAACTCAGCACTCTTAAAACGAATAAAACATAATAATATACACACCACTAAGCTCAAAGATTCAGTTTTATTTAGATCAATACAGATGATGAAAAGAAAGTATACAAACCAAAAGTTTAACATGAGATGTATTTTTGCAAAACTCAAGAATATATAATAAAACGTATACCTCGACAATCCTATAACGTGTATTTATTATGAAGCTACGGAATTGGTGAACCAAGGCCCTCTTGTGAAGACAGCGACCGGAGTTTTTGGTGTCTTTTAGACGATGGGAATCGTTTGAAAGATGGTCGTCTATTTAGGCGATAAATAGTTCTTTTCGCATATATTGATTGGAAAAATGGTGAAACTCTCTCCTTGAACTTTAGAACCAAGAAGAATAAGATACGATACGCAACCAGAATGGCTAATATTGCACATAAATCCCACCATTTTGAGTGATCCAAAGGTAATCGAAATACTTTTGTGATAACTTCTGCGCCTGTCATTTTGGGGTTCCCGGGTTGTATGCCATCGAACACTAACCCTAACATGTCGTTCTTGTATGCTCCCTGCATTAATTTCCAAACGTGATAAGATTACAACATGTTATATTATTTTAATAACAAGAAAGTATTTGTAGACTATTTAATGCCTTAAAGTTGCAGTGTGTTAAAAAAATAAAAAAACATTCTATAATATTTGTAGCTAATCGTTTCTTGATTCTCAACAGATAGGGTCAACTAAGGAAACTTGGTTAGTAAGGCTAATAGCGTTACCTGTAGTGACCACGACCCATAGTTTATGTACGACAACGGGTAGCGCCAAAACGGCTTTGGAAGATCGGGCAGTCGACGAAAGAAACCGGATGTCATCATCATGATACCCTAGAACAAATGTCAATGTTAGTCTTGTAGCATGAACTATTAGCTAGAGTTGACCATAAATATATGGTCAACAATATGGTCAACTCTAGCTAATATAAACATTTAGAAGTGAACTGATCATGTTAATTATGTTTGTGAAGTTGAATTCTTACAATGACTCCTGCTCCGGTAACAATGCCCATCAAGAAATTGGGAACTAGTGACGCGACAACCATCATGCAACTTTCCACCACGGCTATTGAGGCAAATAGATTGAGACAGTAGAAAAGGTATCGAGAGAATCCGTGTCGATATTTCACCATGTTCCATGTAATTGTTCCAGCCACAAACGAAATCATAAGCATAAAGGGTAGTGAAGAAAGGAGGTTTGATAGGATGAACACGGAAACACCATAGTAACCGTTCAACTTTTCTCTTGTAAATATCTACCGCAACATAAATATAAAAAAAAGTACGTTAATACCATTAGAACCAGTACACATTTTTATTTGGAACTAAAAAGCTTTCTTTTCAATTGAAAAAACAGCTCTTATACTTTCTAAAAGCATTTATCAACCAAAAAAAATTAGACTTATAAATGTGAGGTTATGGGTAAAATTCTTGAAACTTTGTGATTGAATTTGGAAAATTGAACTATAATAGGATCCGAAAGCTAAACGTACCCTCCTCTAATCCAGTTTTACTAAGCATACCCCCTCTCTCAAGTTTTATGTTAATACGATTTAGGCATTTGTTGTTTCTTTTGTGATTTTGTTATCTTTTATTATCATTATTATTTTTATAAAAGCGTTTTCTTCTATTTATTTTTTTATGCATATTTAAAAGCCTATAATAAAAACATTTTTTTTACTTAGAAAATCTTTTTTTTCTTATATAAAAAACATTGATTTTTTGGTTTTAAAAAAAATGTTTTTTTTTCTATACTTGTTTTAATCATTTTGGAGAGCGTTTTTTTTAAATTAAAAGATAGTTTAAATTCTTTTATAAAAAATCATATATTTTTTTATAAAAAGGTTAAATAACATATAACTTAATAAACAATTTTGGCTCTTTTCTCAGGTAACATTAATCTCATGTATCTAAACCTAACATAAAAAAATAAATTGTTTTGAATACATTTAAAAAAACTAGCAAGAGAAAGCATACAAAACTTTTTAATACATGTAAAAAATAAACAAACTTTAATAAAATCTTAGAGAAATAAAATAATAAAATCAATAACAAAAAAATATAAAATAAGTGAAAAACAAATATAAAAAATTAATAGTTTTTTATTTAAAAAGAGACTAACATGTCAATTAAAAATGTGAAGGGGAAATGAAAGTTCAGGAGAATGTTGGTTTGCAAGCGAGGGGAGTATGTTTAGTCTGACTCATTTGATTATGTTCGATTAATTTATGTTTGAAAAACATAATTTAAACAATATAAATATAAACCCAAAAGGTTAAAATGTAATTCGTACTTGAAATAGTAAAAATATAAAAATTATAATAACAACTACTATTTAATAAAAATAACTAATACGACGAAAAACAATAATAATTACTGTATAATAACAATAATATTATAATAATACTCATTGTATAGCATTTTATTATTAGTCTTATTTACCTAACTCAGAAATTGGGTATGAAAATTTTCAGGACAATCAAGAATTTTATCCTGATTGGAAACTTTTTCCTGGTACCGACTTGTTACACATAATCCCAATGGGACCATAACTGATCACGTAATTCAATTTAGGTTTAAGTCAAATCAAACACCAGATATATATATAATTTGATTCGGTTCATTAGTTTAAGCTTTTAATTTTGTTTTTGTAACCGAACATTGAATACCACTAAAAGTAGGAAAAAATGCAAATGTTTTCATTTTGGGCAACTTTAAATAATTTAATATATTAAAAAAATTAGTCTAATGACATTTGTTGTATTTTCTTATAAAAGTATGAAAATTAGGTTATCACTATATAAATTATGATCTTAATGAACAAAGAAAAAAAGAAAATAATTTTTAACGTAATAGCCACGTCACCAACTAAAACGAAACCAAAAGTGTCGATATGTGAACGTACCTTCATATCTTCAATGAAAGACGGGAAGCTTCCAATGGACATGAAAACTAGGAACCCTGTTATAAAACCACCACAAGCACCGCGTGCTAGAATCGCGGTGGGCCCTGTTCCAACATCATAAAAGATGGTACCGACACATATGGAAACGATCGAGTAAATAATCACACGTAGCCAATAATATCCAATGTCGCGACACATGTTTACAAATGACCTTCGAGTTAGTGTCGTGAGTTGCTTCAACCATCCTGCTTTGCTCGTTGTAACCGCGCTTGTTTCAGGTAAATCCTTGATCATTGATAAAATTGCTTGTTAGATTAGCCAAAAAAAAATGGGAAAACGAATTTGACATTTAGTACTTGAAAAACATACAAATTCGGCGATTTGTTTCATTCTCGATTCGACTTTCTTGGCGTATTTTGACCATTTGTATTTCTCGGCTAGTGTCGATTTGATCTCAGAGACTGAAAACCTTTTATAAGCATCCGATCCTTTCGGTTCTTCCGGTCATTACAAGTTATATATATCACGATTTAGACCATTTTAAGTTTAACTAAACAAAACGGGTATTTTGGAAAAGCAAGATGACAAATGGGTGGTTTTCCTGTTGGATGTCAAATCTTGGTTAGTTGCTTCCTATATAAGATAGTGACTTTAAAAATGCTAAAAGCATACGCACATAATGTCTTGAGGACCCTTTCAATGTGGCTGTTACGACATCAAAATCGGAATTAATACAACGTAGAAAATGGTCCGACGGATTCATCTTGGTCGGACATGGAAACCCCGCTTCCGCAAAGAACTGTATAATAATCGGATCATATATAAATAACTAAAATAAACCAAAAACAGCCTAAAGAATGTGACTAATATTATTGTTTGTAACACTTTTACCGTTATAGCATCTTTCGCTTCACCAAAATAAACATTTTCACCGCTTGACAAAAGAAAAAGGTCATCAAACAATGCAAAAACTTCACTGCTCGGTTGGTGAATCGAAGAAATCACGGTTCGACCGTCACGAGCAAGGGCCTTTAACGCTTGAACCACAAAAAAGGCTGACGCACTATCGAGCCCAGTTGTTGGTTCATCTAGAAACAAGATGCGTGGGCGGACAAGGATTTCAAGTGCGATGCTTAAACGCTTCTTTTCTCCGCCACTTAGGCCCCTCAAATGCCAGTTTCCGATCAAGCTATCAGCACAATCCTCCAAACCCATCTCCATAATAGTTCCTTCGATAATATCATGCACTTCTTCGTTGGTGAATGTGGTTGGAAGCCTTAGATAGGCTGAGTAAGTGATTGTTTCTCGAACGGTAAGCGTCCCCATTAGGACATCTTCTTGTGTCACATAAGCCTATATAAGTATTAGATACAATATTATTATTTACGGTTTATTGTAATTATCTTGTCAGAGTATATGATTTGATTAGACTCATTTTATTCTAGTACTATTTGGAACAGACCCGAAAAAATTCGTCACAGTTTCATGTTGCTAATTTTTGGGCTGAAATGTTATCACAAAATAAACCTAAACTGAAAACAATGTATGTATGTATAATCTAAACTATATGTAATTAAGTTTTAAAACTGGATTTGAATACACTTTAAATAAACTTTTAATAAATAAAATAGCCAACTTAAACAAAACCAATGAATCACTTACCACAGTACCATTGCTTAGCCAGCTTTTTTTCTTGCCATTTAGAAGAATATCACCAGTCATTACAACATTTTTTGATAATCTCCCTGCAACAATTTCTTATTAATAACAATATTGTATATTTTCAAATAACACACAAATCATAAAATAACATACCCGCTAAGGAATCAAGAAGAGTGGATTTGCCAGAACCCGAAGGACCCATAATGGCCATGATTCGACCGGGTTCAGCAAACCCACTAATCCGATGAAGCAATCTT
This sequence comes from Bidens hawaiensis, assembly GCF_021521415.1. Classification (NCBI taxonomy): domain Eukaryota; kingdom Viridiplantae; phylum Streptophyta; class Magnoliopsida; order Asterales; family Asteraceae; genus Bidens; species Bidens hawaiensis. The sequence continues at coordinate 107,121 of NW_027496061.1, forward strand.
TTAGTGTGACCATGACCAAAGATGGGTAGCACCACCATTAAATCTCGCCACACTAAATAAGTTGCTCGTTCTCTCATACTTTTGCTGCCACCAAAATTGGTGGCCGCATTGTCATGATCATAATATTCCGTTGTGTCTTCGTTGCGGTTACGGACTCCGCTGCTGCTACCGGAGGGTTCTATCTCCATTGATGCTTCAAATGTGGTCCAGTTTTGGAGATAAGAGATGAGAGGGACTTGAATGATATTATGATAATAGAACGAACACAAATAGCATTTGAGTCTGTATTTAGTTCATGGGACCTATGCTACTTGAAGGTTCTATGTCCATAGATCCTTAAATGTTTCCACTTTGGAAATAACAAATGAGATAGAATAATAAATTAACAACGTTTATTTAACAATATATTTGTATAACAAATAATTTTAATGATTGTGTGAAAAGGAAATCCAGTTTGTTTAAATTAAATTTTGCTTAATTATTTATTTATTTTATTTTTTTTCATATTCAAGTTTCATAATATTTGTTATGAAACTCAAAACGATTACAATAAAATGACAAGCAAACGGGCAATAAGTTGCGCCGCAACACTATTTTAAATAGCAAAAGACAAATGCTCAACGGTTTATATTCTAAAATGTATATAAATATTACGTAGTTGGGGCACCAGTGGAAGGCAATATTTTTAACTGAATTCTTGGATTCAATTAAAACTGGACATGTTCCAACAACGTTCGGTTGGAGATTAAACTTGGCCGGTTTACTGACCTCATATACTATGATAAACACAAGATTATAAATGGTCCTCGTTGCCTTTGATGTTCCGATGCGGAGTTGGTGGATCACTTGTTTACAAGGTGCTATTTGGCTTTGGTGGTGTGACAGGATATTAGTAAGTGATGTAGTATTCCTCCTATTTTTGTGTTTTCAACATGCGATCTTCTCAACATACACCAACATTCCTAGCCATTCGACCAACAAAAAGATTGTACAATCGATAGTGTTGGAGTCTTTGGCGTGCTTGTAATAACTTTTTTTTATTCTCATATGTTCTCATTAGGATTGAAAACATTATTGGCGAGAGCAAGTCTATGGTGTTTTATTAGATCAAAAACTGGTCGAAGAGCTTGGTTTTAAATTATAATAAACGGAGAAAGCTTGAATTGTAGTGCCATGTTCGCGAGCTGCTAGCTAGTTAACAGACCGGTTAGCTTTTTTGTGTCAATAAAATTGACAGTTAAAAAAATGTAAACTTAAGTACGAATATATATGTTATTTACATACGAAAACCTTCATATTAATTTGTTCATATGTAGTATATGTAAACAATAACACATACATAAGTTGCATACGTTGGTTTTATGTATAAACAAAATTTATTCATGTATCTTTAATTTTTTAAATAAATAAACATTAAATTTCAATTAAAGTTATTTATTTTCTTCTCAGTCAAAGCAATCTAGTATTTCATAAAAACCATCCATAGATATTTTATTTATACACACGCTATTCAACGTACAACCACCTTGGTGAAGTTTTATTGGGTTTGCAGAATGGGTGGTGGGTGTGTCAGTGTATTTAGTTTCCACACAGAGAAATATCGTTGGTTGGTGTATGCATTTATTTCAAATTTACAACACATAAAGTTGATCAAAACAAGATACAAGTACATCGAATCAGAGAAAAAACGACAGAAACGCCGAACCGTGTACTCAATGGTTGTATCCGGCCTGTAGGTTAAAAAGTCATCTATAACCTTTTAAATTCATAAAATAAAGATCCACGTTTCATGTAAAAAAAAATGTCTTGCTATTTTATGCGAGCATACTAAAAACTCAATACGTGTAATCTTAGTATTTGTGATGCAATCTTAACACGCATCACACAAATCTTAGTTCACTAGTCTTTCAAGCAGTTCACACTAAGATTTGTAGCTCTGCACTAAGGTTACATGTGTGAAGTGGCAAATACACAAATTTTCGGTAGGGGGCACAAAGGATCAGGTAAAAAAACAACAAATAATACAGCGGCAAAAACATAAATTCTTAGCAGGGGGCAAAGTATGGGTGGTTACAAACGGGTCAGATAAATAAATAACATTAAACCATTAAACATAACTAAATGGATTTTCACTTGAAGATGTTGCTCATTCTAAAGTTCCATAGCTCTTAATAAACATTCAGATTTACAATTAACTGGATTTAAGCTGTTTATTTACTTTTAAAAAGTCAAAATTACGAATCCTCTTTGTTTTATCTCCAGGGTCGTCTAGTGGGTAAGCTAAATGAGGCAATGGTTTTAGGACTCTAAATTTATAGAGTCTCCATCTTAGATAAGAGTTCTGTATTATGAGATTTTGAAAGTATAGTTCTTTTAGCATTAGTAACTCAATGATGAGCACAAGCTAAGGATGATTCCTTCATATCCATTATCACGGCATATCATTCATATTCTATAATTCTTGTATACTCTCTAGCGCTATACACATAAAGAAAAGAAAATAAAAAGGTCTCAACATTTTAGTTAGTTTTAGACCCCCAAGAATATTGAGACGGGTCTGTTTATCTCACATATTTTTTGACTTTAAGTGGGTATCATGACATATAATCCCAAGGCTTTATGTGGGCTTCATCACATATAATTAGCCACTTTAAGTGTTGAGTTTCTAGCGTGTCAACATGCTATTGTACAAAGAACATCATGCATAATGCGTTTTAACATGCAGATCTTCAGGTGATCGACATCTTGGCACACTTGCCATATCTGGATACTTAACTAATAATATGGTTGAAGGTAGTCCAAAGAGGGAATAAACTCTTCATTTGCTTAAAATTAGTTTATGAGTGTACGTGTGTGGGTTTGAGGAGATTGACGGGAAGGCGAGAGAGAGATCGAGAAAAAACTAGAAATCCATCAAAATGAAAGTAAAAAATGAAAGGGTTTTGTTGCATTCACGACCCTCCTTGAATGAAGATTTAACTCGATAAGTAAAATCCTAACCTAAAACCTTGTTCTGGGGTCCCGAATGAAGGTGAAAACATGAGTAAAATTTTAGGCATTTAATAATATATGTTTGGGTATGGATGTATTAGTACGAATGTTGTGGTCAAAGTTTCTAAAACTCCATATGATGAACCTTTGGCTAAAATTTGTATAGATGAATAAAAATGAGAATAAATGGTTAAAAACATCTTTAAATAGTTAAAGATGACAAATAAGTCCAACTTGATGGTTTAGAACTTGGATTATGTGTTTTGGTAACATTTCATTAAAAAGTTAATTGATTGACTTAAGGTTTCAAACAATATTAATGTTGAATTAGAATCGTTTAATGTAAATGTAAGTTCTGCAAGACATAGGTTCAAGGATATTGGCAATGACACCCAATCTTCATGAGAAACCCGGGACCAGAAATATTTGAGATGAGTAATACATGTTCCATTAGGGTATGGGACTGAGTTGAGATTACTTTCGAGAATTTCGTGGGTTTGGGACATGTAAGAGATTTGTAGTATGTCCGATTATATGACCCAATTACCTAATAACATAGCATCGGTTACCCGATTATATACACGAGTAACCCAACACATAGTAATCCGATTATATACACTGTTCAGTCGTGCTTGCTTTTCGCAGACGATATTGTACTAGTTTCGGAGAGTAAACAAAGTCTAAATGTGAAGTTAGAAGAGTGGTGACTAACATTAAAGGGCAAAGGTTTAAGGATTAGTTTATTTAAGGTTGAGTACTTGTATTGTGACTTTAGTGGAGTAGGCAACGCCGAGGAGACTCAAATCTCTATCTGGATTGTTTGTTCAAAGGGATGGGAGATAGATAGTGATGTAGCTCACCGCATCCAGGAGAGATGATATAGATGGAGAACAGCCACTAGGATTTTGTGTGATATAAGGCTTCCAACTAAATTAAAGGAGAAATTTTTTAGAGTAGCCGTTAAACCTGTTATGTTATATGGGACTTACTGTTGGGCCATTAAGGCAAGTCAAACATGCAAGATGGAGGTAGCATAGATGAAAATGCTAAGGTGGATGTGTGAAACAGAAGGCTAAACTTAATAGAAAATGAGGATTTTAGGGAAAGGTTGGGAGTAGTTACTAGTTAGTATATCAAATAAGATAAAAGGGGGGGGGGGGGGGGAGATTGGGATGACAGAGCCTGTTAGAGCGGTGGAAACTTTCACTGTAGAGGGTGAAAGGAGTAGAGGCATAATGTGACATTCGTCAATTTCGGGTCTTGTTTGTATTTGTTTATGCATTGTTTTATGTTGTAAACCGACCCGTTTTGTAAACCGAAACTCATGATATATAAACTATTGGATTTTTATGTTACCAAATTGTTCCCAATTGTTTAATTTGAAAAACCTCTTTTACGGATTCGAAAACGGACTTAAAACGAGCTAATTACATCAAAAACGAACTTCTGAACGCGAAACGAACCACTAGACGAGCTGGGCCAGCCCCCCCTGGGCACGCCGCGCCGCGCGACCAGAGGGCCAAAGGGAGGCCGCGCGGCGTCTAGGGCCACCTGCACATATATTTCGGATTTTCTTGTGTTTTGTGTTTTGCTTGTTTGTTTAACCAACCTATTTTCATTTAAACATAAAAAGAACCTTGTAAAGAAGCCTTTGACCTTTACCCTATATATACACACCCATCTCCTTCATTTTCGCACTTGCTACATCTCCAAAAACTTTCTCAAAACTCCATAGATTCAAGGTTGTTTATTTATGTATTCTTAAAGGTTTTGACTTCTCAAGTCAAACTAACTAAGTCTTTCATTCTAACTTGTTCATCTAACATTACTAACTCTTGAATATGGTGGTACAACATATATATATTGCACACCCCTTGTTTCCTTTGGTAGTTACTTCTCCGGTTCCGATTGGTTAAGTTTCGACCTCGTAAGGCAATGCTTTATGGAGGACTTCGTGTTCTTGATATATACACACACTTACATAACTTGTTTGCACATACTAACCATAACTAACTTCTACTCTTTTTAGTTTTTTGTCATATTTATGAAGTTCCATGGTGGAGGTTTGTAAAGACTAACATCGGTTTAACCGTAAATTGTCCAAATCGTGAACCGAACTTTTGCTTACTAGTTTTGTTAAAATAGTTGTTTAAACATGTTTAATGTTAGATTTGAGTTTCAGAAATTATTTTATAAGTTCTTTGATATTAAGCATGTGGAATCCATCTATGAACTCGTTGGGAGATGGAAACCGAACTAAACCGAAACTTTGCTTAAAAGACTTGTTGTTAACTTTTTTGTTGTAAAACTTAAATATTTCTCATTTATAAATTATTATACAAGATCTATGATATTTGGGCATGTGGAGACCATCAAGGAACATATTGTGAGATGGAAACCGAACCAATCTGATTTTTACTCGCTTAAGACACACAAGTGTGTTTTTAGCTATCAAGACTTGCATATTTCTCTAAAAATAGTTTACAAAATGATTTTAATTATTTTCTTAAGTATTTGGAAATGTTGGATCCAACTTGATCTCATAACATAGTTTGGACCGACAAAACCGAATACTCGTTTAATGTACGCTATTAGTTCTAAAACAATATATCTACATACTTGGTTAAGTCTTATAAAGTTTTATTGAGTTATCTCATAACATTCATTATTTTGGAAAGTTGACTTTGGGTTTGACCAATTATCAAGACCCGAACCAACAACCCGAACACTCGTTAAAAACCCGTTTTAGTATCTTTGTCCCAAAGGAACTTGCATTTAGCATTTTTCTCACCTTCTTACTTAACATAAGTTAAGTAAATATTAAGGTTAGATACTTTAACCCGGCTTTGAGCAAACTTACATTTTAAAGGGTTATTATTATAAATTCTTAAATAGTTACATTTTAAACCTTGAACTTTAAATTGTTTATTTGTTGCAACAATTGTTCTATGTAAAGATCTTCAATGCAACCTTTCTAAATCCAAGACTTACTTTTATTTAGGCTTCATACATTAACTCATCGTTCCGGTAAATCTCCAAATAATCAATCTTTCAAGTTTATTACTTGAACGTGAGTAACTTCATACCCCGTTTTCTATCTTTTGTTTTGGGGGTGACATTCCATCTTATCTAAACTAAATGTTTTATACTTGGGTCTTAAACCACAAATGTTGTTGTATACTTTACTTGAATAATTGTTCGATTTGGTGTTCTATGCTTATTTGTCTATGTGTTTATCGCTTTTGGATGGTGGATAAATTCTAGACCATTTGGCAACCCCTCATGGCAAGGTGTCGTTAACGTAATGCAATTAACGATAACTATAAAATCCTAAACTATTTGGCATACCCTTATAGTTGGGTGTCGCTAACTTGTTAGCGATAACTATTTTATCCAAGTTTATAGCTCCTTTGTCTGGGCGATACGATTGTTTAATGCATGTAACACTATTTAAAGCGTCAATATATTACCTTCATGTTATTACAAATAATATCGCATTACATTGATCGAAATCAAACAACAACAAATAATTCAACATATTCTATCTATGTTTATTAAAATACGCTAAAGGTATAACTATGTTTCTTCGCTTCATTGAGTAACTTTACCTGCAACATTGCAAAAATAGTATTTTTCGACACATGGTTTGTGAGCAATCATTTGCAAAAATAGTATTTTTCGACACATGGTTTGTGAGCAATCATAGGGTTTGTATATTTGTAATAATGAGATAAAAACAGTCAAAATATCATAATGACATCAATAAACTATAAATGTAAATGCGAGTAATGCAATGAAAACCTATGTTCACCCCTGGCACGTAGTCAGTGTACAGGGAAGCGCATGTAGTCATCTAGACTAACCCACTTGAGTTCATGTTCGTATTTTCATTTAACAATCAACAATCAATCATGTAAGAAAGTAGTCATGTAACAAGTAAGCATGCAAGCATAGATGAAATCAATAAGGATGATATAAGTATGGATCGTGTTTGCGATGTAGCTGTATAAATAAATAGTCGAGTTTAAATAGGTATAATGCTACACCCCAAAATATTTGAAAAGTAAAACGAGGACTATGAGTTACTCACATTTAAAAGCAATGACGAGTTAAAAGAGTAAAAAACAAACTTCTAGACGAGACAACCAATACTCGAGAAAATAATAACGAAACCCTAATTAAAAAAATATCAGTTAATAATAGAGAATCAAAAAGAAAATAAATGAAAATCCAAGTTTTAGGTTATCGCATCTTAAATCAGGAGTTTAACGAGTAAATAAACAAACTTGTTTTTTTGATCGAAAAAATAATTATAAATTCATTTTTTTTATTATAAAACTTAAGTTAACATAGTTTTTAATGAATTTTGGTAAGTTCGGTTCAATTAAAATACCCGAACCGAACAATACGGAAAATTAAAGTAAGTTAAGCGAGTTTCGGGTTTTATCGGACTCGAACACGGAACTAGGTAGGTTTTGCTTCCACAAACCTTATATGTAAAAACAATAACTTTTATGTTTAGTTTCTTTAAAAATCCGTTTTTACGAATAACTATGCGAAAAATCCTAATATTTAGAGGTAAACCCTAGTTTTCAGAATTTGATTCAATTGAACCTTGAGACACCTCAAATCTACAAATTGGATAGAGGGTTTTTAGTTCAAGTATGATAAAGAAACATAGAATATAGACAAATTACACTGAATTCGGATTAGAACTAGGAGATTTGAAGAATAAGAATGTTGACTTTTGAAAGTCAAACATGTTAGAACTCTTGAATTAATGAAGCACCAAATCATTTAATTGAGTTATGGAATTGAGAATCAACGATTGGCAGAGGTAAAGGGTCATTTAAAAAGGCTTAGAGGACTTGAAGAAGAACTAGAATTGTTTAATTGAAGATTTTACAACATGGGCCTTTTCCTAAAAATCAACTCATATATGAATTATATCACAAAACTTACGGGATAATTTATGGAATTAGGCCAGGAACAAGGTCTAGATGAATTTGTATTGATTTATCAAGAAGATACACAAAATTGGTTTGCCAAATCGAAACCAACTGAAAAAACATGAATTATGCGCACCTGCACTCCCTCGAGTGTCGCAGGGCACAAAGGCTTATCCTCCAAGGTGCACGGGGGAAAATACATTTTTTAAATAGATGGATAGGGTTGCATCTCTCTGTGAACGTGGTCCATAATAGAGTTCATGGAAACGTAGGATTAGGATACGAGGCTTCTAGGGAAATGTACAAATTAGGTGGGTCGTAGGAGCTTACCTTTTGTCACACCCTGACTTAGGGCCTAGGCGTGTGACCAATAGTTGGTATCTGTTTTATAAATATATCAGAGTTGCGAGTTATTTAGTGGAAATCTTTATTTATAATAATAATATTAATTTATTTGAAAAGTATCCCGGATAATAATTACCCGAGTGTTAGATTTATAAACCTCGTTACATCTTGTTTGCAATATTTTAATAATTAAAAACTGAGACATCTCTATATTGCGAGCATCAAACTCCATGAGTGACTCTAATTCCTTGCTACCTATGCTAAATTTGTTTCCCTGAAATGTGGGGGAAAAAGCGATATGCTAGTGAATCGTTCACTCTAAAAACATTTATAAATCTTTGAATGACTAACAAGATAGTTTTCTTGAACAATCTCAGCAGAAACGTCTCTTATTTCTAGAATTTGTACCACTTTCCACGCACACACAATTTCGCTTCTCTGGGAATTTATGCCCATTAGAGAACTTTTATTATTATTTCTAGTCTGTGGCCATGTTGTCACACCCCAACCTACGGCGGAAATACCGGAGCGCGAACTGATTGTCACATCTCTTAATGTACTATCATGCAATATTAGAAATTTCAATATCTATTAATTTTAATTCAAATTAAAACAAAGTATTCAATACAACATCTAAAAAAGACAAATAGTTCACCAAACAAACATAAACCATAAAACAAATGCCTTGTTAAATTTCTATAACTTTATTCTTAAGTGATCTTCCAAAACTTGAACTAACTTCACATCACACGATGACCTGCATATGCGTTAAAAATAAAGTAGATTTGTCAACACAAGGTTGAACAACCAACAAACCAGTTTAATGGTTCAATTCCGAACATGGCTATCAATGAGAGAGGAAGCTAGGTCCATCGCCTCACCGATGGTTAGAGGGTCACGACTCACCACGGCATCGCAGAACGGTAGACCGCGAATGTATTTCTGGATGCAGCGAGCCTCGGGGGTTACCAAGTGGGGTACAATTCGGCTAAGCTCACGAAAACGGTTAGAGTAGGTGGAGTTATCCCCACCAATTTGATTAAGTTCCCAAAATTCAGTCTCCAATCTCTGCAGTTCGTATACCGGGCAAAACTCTTTCTTCATTGCCTCCTTCAGTTCCTCCCAAGGCATGAATATGGCCAAGTCAGACCCTTGGCCATTCCTCAGGGCATTCCACCAGGTAACAGCTTGACTCTCGAATCAGCTCGAGGCGACTTGGTTTGTTTGGCATCCGGACATTCACAGTGGATGAAGATATTTTCCATTTCCTTGAACCATTGAAGCAAGGCGGTGGCATTTTCCTCACCACAGAAGGATGGGGGTTTGGTGCTCAAAAAGTTATGGAAATCAAAATTGTTCGGTGCGACCGAAGTGGCGGATCCGTTGGAGTTGAGGCTTTGGATCTGAGTGACAATCGTGGGCATTGCAGCAGCGAATTCTTTTGTGATCCTAGCAGCCAAGCGGCGATCGCATTAACCAGATGAATGTTGGTGACGACGATGGTTTCTGAGTGATGACATTCTACGGGAAAAATAAGAGTAAAGATTTATGAGTTGAGGGATCATATGTGTAAATATTCATGAGTTGACCCAACTAATGAGGTTAACGTGAGATAGAGGAGACGAGTTCAGTTAAAAAAATTAAGTTTTTGTTAAGTTAGTTTCACAATAATTAACGAAATAAATCTGTGGATATTGGCCTCCCATGAGCTTTCCATGAGAATTTGAATGGCCTAACAAAAATTAACGAATAAAACAACTGAGTTTGACAACCCATAAGCGTTACATAACATTTTAACTGTCCCAACTAATTAAAGAATTATCAATACAATAAAGTTTGTCGGCCCGATGAGCGTTACATGGCGTTTTAACCGACCAAACTAAATAACGAACTAACGAAATAAAATTTGGTTAGTTGGAGTATCTCGTGAATCACCCCGTTGATTACTCCAACAAACATACGAAAAACAAGTTGAGAAATGGATAGTCAGGATTCCCGACTAACCATTAAAATAACATAACACCATAATTGGAAGGTTACTGAATTTAACTCACGAATCACCGTGAATTCGGTTTAAAAATATTATAAGAAATGCAAATGCAACCACTAATGTGGTTACGGTTGACAGCCTAGGGTGTCGGTCATATGGCATTTAGGATCTCGCTTGGGTTTATAAGGTCAAGTATTGTGGTCAGGTTATCACCCAGGTAAGGAATAGCATGTTACCTTTGGTTCTTGGAATTGTTTGCCAAGGCCTGACTCACAGTTTCGCTCCCCTTTCCAGTTACTACAGGGAAATGCCACATAACCTAGCCCTAAGGTGAACGAGCGAAAACAACAGGTGAGAATTCTTAAAGATTTTCCCAAAAAGCAATCTAATATGATTTTTAAATTTAAATAAAAGAAATTTTAATTTTGAGGCATAGCCTCGGAGCAGTGTGTGCATGACAATAATATAATAAAATAATTGTTAACTAAGGAAAGCAGTAAACAATTTGTCACACCCTCAAAATCCACCAACGGAGTTTTACCGTCAGAGGGTGTGAACTAACAGGATCGGAATCATTAGTTATAATCAAACCATAAATAAAGTTTTCAAACCACGAAAACGTTTAAGTGTAAATAAATGCGGAAGCGTAAAACCTTTAACCAAAAGTTGCGTCACGCAGGACGACTTAAAAACCCAGTAATAATAGTTTAAAACAAGTTTGCATAAACAGTAACGTTCAAAGTAATGCATGATCCTATACCGTGCGCCCGCCTCGGCTACCTGAGAATGACATACTAAAAGTGTCAACACGGGGTTGGTGAGTTCACAAGTGTATATAAAACAAAGCGTTTGCGTTTACGTTTGCGTTTAGCGTTTTGCGTTTAGCGTTTGCGTTACCAGATAGTGTTAAATCAATTATATCTATAGGTTGCTAGCCTATAAAGCAAGTATTACTAAGTGTTCGACACCGAAGCTGACTGTTTATCATGTGCCTTGCCACCAGGTCTATCCCGACCATGGTAATGTGTTAACCAAAATTACACCCACTCGACCACCAGTAGAGCTTAGCGTTGGGTGGGGTTTGTCAAACCCAGTAGTACTACTCAACAGTGACTCGCTATTATCCAATACTAAACGGTTCGATGTGAAGGAATTCAGTTGTTTCGTTTTCCACTTAGCCTTTACAAGTGATATATAATCTAATAACAAAATCTAAAAGCGTTTCGGAGTATGTATTATCCCCCAAGTGAAAAGCGTTTAAAAGAGTTAAAAAGGGGAAACGTGAAACTCACTTTTTGCGAAGAATTCCAAAAACAAGTCACCCAAGTGATGCGAGTCGCAGAAAACCCTCACTAGCGTTCTAAAACAACAAAGAGATTTCGAAGTGTTGGAACTATTATCGAGTCTCTAGACTCGGCACGTAATATAGATACGTTTCGTGTTTCGTTTGTGAATTGTGTGTGTCTCAACAAACACATTTGTGATACGTCACATGTGTGAACAACTATTTACGTGTCAAGTATTAATAGTGTACATTTCTAGCAATTATTCCCCGCAAAGGCAATTTGGTCAAAACATAACAATTATCTAGCAATTAGCATGTTTCATGTATTTTCACAAAGTTCGGCAGCTAGTTTCATCAAGACAGAATTCTACTTGAAAGATTACTCTATTCAACAGATCATAGCATCTCAATTAATTCACCAAAAATCGTCACAAAAGCATAAATGAGTTAGGTTTCCAGAACATATTTTATTTTATTTTTATTCCACATAGATTTCTCACAATGATCAAAACATTACAGCAAACTCACAGCAGTCAAAATCATGCGCAACAGAATGTTATTTGTTATTCCCGTTAAATGAAAAATCCAACTAATGCAAGACCAATTGGGTTAGGTTCTTAACTCAACATGTTAACTTCCAGAAGTGGAACCAACCCATTTGGTCTCGTAGTTCATGAGATATGATAATTACAAAACAACCTAACAGCAGGTCTCACAATTCAGAATTGCACTTCAATTTTGTAAAATAATAAAAGTTAACTTTTACTCGTCCAAAAATTACAATTTTGGACTTTATAGAAACTAGACTCAACATAGCACCTTGTAGTGTTAACAACCTCGACCAATTTTCACATTAACATTTAGTTATAGTTGTCTAAACATAACTCACAATCTGTCCAGTACCAGTTTTGACCTTTAATCACATTTAAATCGTTTGAACAACCAAAACACCTCCAAATTAGGCGTGGTTGGGTTTTCTGAAAACTAGACTCAGAGTACTACTTTTAGAGTTATAAATAGCTCAGTTTTCTTTTATATTTAACAAGTTACATGTCGTTCAAGTTTAACAATCTCTGCTGTCAAAACTCAGCAATCACAAACAATCGTCTAACATGCATCCTAAGCATACGACATATCTCCAACCATGTAATAAACATAATTATCCATCAAAATCAGTAGTAACCCTCTAGGGTTTACAAACAATCAATGATTTAACAATCTTTCACCGTTCAAAATTACATATGATCATCTAAATCAATAACCAAAGCATAATCAATCATCATCTAGCATAAATCAACCCTAGTTCATCTTATTCATCAATTTCGTGACTTAGGGTTTTAGATTAACCCATTCAAGATCAAAATTAAACATGTAAAATACATAGGATAGTTGTTTATACCTTCCTAGCACCTTAATCTTCAACCAAACTTGAAAAATCTTGTGTGTATGTGTGTGTTTGTTTTCGGCAGCCAAGAGAGGGAGAGGGGAGGGGGGCCGATCGGGATTAGAGAGAGGAAGAGAGAGTTAGGGTTTTGTTATTATTAAATAATAACATGTTACATCAAGGCCCCTCAACTTCTAATTATCAGTTTTCTTGCCTAAAGTAACTTATTTGCATCTTGAGTTAACGTTTTATACAATATTATCAAATAACACATAAGCCTAACACATAATTATCACATAATTATTCTTTGGATGTTTTTCGTTTATTCACCAATGATTTGCGTCAACTCGTTTGCGTTTCGGTGCAATCCCGAAAGACTACACATGTAGTAATTGTCAAGCGTCATTTAAAACTCTATTTTAAATGAAATGAGATGTGCGTTATAGATCAAGTGATCTTAAGTTTGAATTGACGGAGTTTGGATTAACGGAGTTAACCTGAAATTGACGAGTGTCACACAATTAAATAGGACACGTAAGGTAGACAGATAAGCACATATAGGGCTTTCAAGCATGTTACTAAGGCAATCTCTAACGACCTATCTTAAACCTTCGGCTCTGATACCAATCTGTCACACCCCAACCTATGGCGGAAATGACTGGGCGTGAACTGATTGCTCACAGCTCTCAAGGTACTATCATGCAATATTAGAAATTTCAATATTTATTAAATTTAATTAAAATAAAAACAAAGTATTCAGTACAATATCCAAAAAAGACAAATAGTTCACCAAACAAACATAAACCATAAAACAAATGTCTTGTTAAATTTATCTAACTTTATTCTTAAGTGATCTTCCAAAACTTGAACTAACTTCACATCACACGATGACTTGAATATGCGTTAAAAATAAAGTAGATTTGTCAACATAAGGTTGAGCAAGCAACACACCAGTTTAATGTACATGTAATAGAAAAATTAATATTGCAACAAGTCAAATGAGATAAGCAATTTAACCAATGAGCAAAAATAAGTGAGATGTCGAAAAGCACGATAGCTAATATGACTGTCGTATGATCATAATATTATGAGATTATGTTGGACCTCTCCGAATGCGATTCAAAATAAGCATGTAAGCACATAACATGTATGGTACAAAATTGTTAACACATAAGACAATAGATGTAGTTTGAGTATATATATATATATATATATATATATATATAAATAAGAAATAATACGTTGACGCATATGTCTCCAAAACATTGAAAACGGTAAAATAGGGAAATGTGGTACTCACCTTAATAGACGAACAAAAGTGAAATAGAATATTAAGAATGACGATTCGCGGAAATCACGCGTTGACAATAAACCCTATAAAGGAAAATGGAATACGAATACGCTAAGTTAATGAACTAAATCGATTATGAAAGCTCGATAATTATAATTATTATTGAATTAATATTATATTATTTTTAATAATAATTAATATAATATTATATGTAAAGATATAATATGACAAATTATTAGTTTATTAAATATATATAAGGTGTATTATAATATTTTATTATATAAAAGTAAAATACATCTTTTAAAAATATTATTAGTTTGTATATTAATAAATAAAGTTTACTTGTTGTGTGTGTGTGTATATATATTAAATCATAAATATTAGTTTCCTGTTATTATATATATATATATGCATATACACATATATGTTTACATATACGTACAAACACGGACGAAAGATGCGAGAACACAAGTATTATATGGTCGGTTTTTAATAAAAGTAATTGATTTAATAATTATTATTACTATTATATTTAATAAATGATTTTAAAAAGAATTACGCCCTGCTTGCGGTGCGCACATATAATGTATATATGTGTGAGCCCTTGGGTGGGCAAAAGTAAAATTGCACTAATTTTGACGTTATTTTACTAATCACGTGAAAATAACGTTAAAAGTGGTGGAAGGTTAATCAGGCATCATGTGGTGGCGTTGATAGCCGAAAGACAAGGGCACATGCACCAATCATCCGGTGTCCCGATGATTGAGTGTTATGTGTCTTATGTCCAAGGCTTGATTCAAAACTACTATTGAGCCGGGGGTCTCACCGGAAGCAGCCTCTCTATCCCTATGGGATAGAGGTAAGGCTGTCTACATCTTACCCTCCTCAGACCCTACCATAGCATTGCTATTGGTGGGATATACTGAGTACGATGATGATGATGATGATTTTAAAAAGAAAATATCAAAACTTAACAAAAATATCGGGGTGGCAGGGGTCGAACCCGCGACCTGCCCCCCATAACCAAGTGATTTAACCAGCTGGGCTACCAGCGACGTGAAACTAAGATCAGAACTGATTAATTATATACAGATCCAGATTCAGCCTAAATTGGTATGAACCCTAATAATTACAGTTGACTCAATCTGTTCATGTTAATCTATTAAGTCTTAGGGCTTTTGATTATTATGTTCTTGCGTTCAAAATGCATAATTAATCTACCTTAATTGATGACGAATTGATGGTGAATTGCTAATTAAACTCGACGGCACAACAAGATCACAAAGAAGCACTTGCAGGCGATGATAACGTAATTAATGAAGGGGGTACTGGAGGTGAGGGTTAGAGGATTGAGGCTGCAAGTTTAATTGCGTATATACGATCACTTATATAGGAAAACTATTATAGGGTTTCGTTTGAATTTTAAATCGGCTAATGTTAAACAATTTTGGCCGTAAATTTCTAATTGATAACGATGGTGAGGTCGATGATAACGATAACTTTATATTTAGGAGATCAATTAACATATCTATTACGAAAATTAAGGTTCAAGTTAACTGATTATGAAAATCGGGTGCAAGGTAGGAATATGGATTCAGGTTTGGATCATGGGTATCCAACTTGCTAATATGGGTTATAACAATGTTACAAGGACCCTGGAGTTTGAGGATGGGTACAAGAGAAGTTAAAGTTTATAGTTTGGGTTAAAAATGTCAAATCGTATAAGTCATAATTATAAATAAATAATAAAATAATCAATTTAACTCGATAAATGCGGGAATATTATTAATGAGAAAGCCCAGACACGTAAACAGGTCGGGTAACGGTTACAAATGAAATACGGGGAAACCCTAATTGTTACACACGTAGCCTTGATTGATGGACTAGATAAATTATGTTTGATCTAGACACATGTGTACTCGGTTTGAGTTGCTTTTATTTTCTATCTTTTAAATTAGGGATCACGTAATCCCTTAAATCTTTTATGATAAAGATCACGTAATCTCAAATAAAAATTTGACTGACTTGTTAAGATAAACAACCCATTGATCTTAATGACTGATAGTAAAAGGTTAAAAGAAATTCACCTGTGATTGTCTGTTCTGAATGATGTGGTGATCTTGTTTTTGAAAACCTTTGTGAATGAATGATGATTAACCTATAAGAAAATAGGTTTATATAAATATCGGGATCGTCTTTTGATCCGGCTACAAACCTTTTAGTCTGGTTTTAATAGATTTATACCTTGATTGATCATTTGATTGAATAAAATATTTAGATCTGAAGTCTTTCTCTTTATTTGCCAATCATGTACTGAGTTTCTTCTTCATGAAGAAACATATATTATAATAAGTTTCTTCTTCAAGAAAAAACGTTAATTAGCCTACTTGTATATAAAATCTTAAGTTTTTTAATCATGAAGAAACACTATTTTAGCTATACCATTTCATATAAAACTTTTACGTTTTTTAATTGTGAAAAAACATTTCAACTATTTCCTTTATATGTAAAAGCTTATGCTTTTTAATCATGAAGAAACAATAGCTTAACTATATCCTCATGTATATAAAATTCTATGTTTCTTAATTATAGAGAAACATTATTTTATATATATATTTTTTGTAATTATAAATCTGATTAAGGTCTAGGCTATACCCTCGACTAGGGTCTAAGCCATGATATAATAAAATAATAACTTAGGCAAAACCCCTATCTTACACGGGTATAAAAAGTTTACATGCCTAAGCTTGTACGAGCAACACTTCTATTCTTATGTCGCATACGAGGGCTTATATTATCGGAACTTCAAGGCTTGGCACGCACTACGAGGATCAACACTTAAAACAAAGTTAAGTGTGTGAAAGTGAAGGTGTTTTGGTTTGCGTTGGAATGTGCCATAACCCTCCTATTTATAGCTAATTTTGGCTTGCTTCGCGTAGGGCGAATGAATGGTTCACACCGCATGAACTGACTTACAATTTAATGAGTCAAACCTGGGGCTGTCCCGTAGTATGAGAGCATGCCACGTGTTGACAGGTGGCACAACACGTGTCGTCAATGCAGCAGGGTTGCTTTGCATAGCGCGAAGTGCCACAGTTATTTTCCTTTGCGTAGCGCGAAGGACCAAAATTTCAGATTTTCATTTATTAGTCCTTGTACTTTGGTAGCTTGTCACGTCTCGGTCTGATTTCCATTATTCAAAAATACTAAGGCGGCTCTCAAGCGGCGATGTGAATTGCAAAGTGTGCAATCAAAGCGCCACATTGCACCCTTCGCCTAAGACCACTGAGTGCATGCTAGGCATAAAAGAATATTACTATGGAAACTCATTTCCTTATAAAGAGGTTTCAAATTTTTCTTACATGCGAGAGAGAATTCCCTTTCCTTTTTATATCCATGTGGAATGTTTTCACTTTCTTCTATCATTCCATGTGTGATGGATTCTCTTTTCCCGTTTTCTTAATATGGGATGAACTTCTTTATGAAATATTTTTTTATTTCTTGATTTTCTTTTTATTTCCTTATCTAAATTTTTCCCATTACTTGTCTTGAGAATATTTTTGATTCTTCAACTTTATTAAGTTGTCAAATTTGGTTCAAAATTTTAAGGATGTTACACCTTTTGCCTAAATATTATATGGATTTTCGTATTATTATCTCCTTAATTATATCTATATTACATGTTGTTTTTGATGTTATATATGTCTTTTTTACCTTGCAGTCTTTCATCACATCTAGTTTTATTGGTAGTTGCCTATATACACGCGCGCGCGCACACACAACTCATTTATATGCATAACTTATATATTATGTATTTTTGTTTAGCTGAGAGTCTCTTAAAGCAATCTCTCTATCCTCACGGAAAAAAAGGTGACGCTTGCCTATATCTCACCCTCCCAAGACCCTACCAATAATTTTGTTATCTATGGTATTAATTTATTGGGTTTCGTTGTTGTATTTATTTTTTTCGTGGAATTTTTTTATTCTTTTTTTGTAGAATTGGTTGTATAATATAAAACTTGGACCGTTACTTATTCGTCAAAACTTGTTTATAACAATTATCTGTCTGTTGTAGTTGATTAGTTACTGACATCATTTTATGGTAATTTAATTTTTGTAATGGATTAATATTTACTTACCCGATGTAATTGGCTAGTTACAACTTGTGAAAACTCGATAGATATAGGGTCGGCTCTAGCTTGAGGTGTGTGAGCCGTACCCTTGGCTTAGGTACGTTTTATTTGGGTGCCTTTATATATATATATATATATATATATATATATATATATATAGGGGTGGGATCATTTTTAACTATTTTTAAAAAAATATTTTGTGATTTCTTTTTCTTTCCTCCTTCTAATAAGATGATATTGTTCCTAAAAAAAGAAAAAAAAACTTGTCGGTGTAGTACTGTAGTGCATATGTGCACTAATGCCAATTGCATATATACAATAGTGTTTTATTGCATATAATACAAAGCAATTGCATTATCCAATACACACTATTGAATATATGCAAATACGACACTAATAATTGTATGCAAAACACATTATCGCATATATGTAATAAAACACTAATGCACATATGCACTATATCGATTTTTTTTAATTTTTGTATATAATATAACACTATTGCAAATATACAATACACACAACTATATATATGCTATTCAAAACTATTTAAAATATCGAAATGCACATTATTGCACATATGCATTATAAAAAAAGTCAGTGTATTGCATATATGCATTACTCGTTAATTTTTTTAATTTTTTTTAATTTTTATATTTTTTGTGGTGAAGAATAACAACATATAAGAAGGATGAAAGAAAAAAAAATTTAAAAATATTTTTTTAATTAAATTAAAAATATTTCATTATTAGTTCTCTAGTTCTCTCCATAAAATAGAGTTCTCTCATGATCCTCTCCCTATATATATATATATATATATATATATATATATATATATATATATATATATATATATATATATATATATATAAACCTTATATAATATAATTGGATTTTGATCATCTCAAAATTGTTAGGCCCAATTTTTTTATTCATAATTCATTTGGTAAAGTTTAGGTTATTGAACCCAAACCAAAATCCTTTAAATTAAAAATGCTATGAGATATTCATGAATCAGCGGTTAGCTGTTAGCTATTAATGTATTTGATTTTACTACTATGTTTTTGTTGTATTCATTGTTAAAACGTTAACGTCGTTTAAAAATTAGTTTATATATTTCGTTGCTCGTTAGGTCCTGCGGGCCTTTTTATTTTGGCTTGTTAGAGGTATATAAATTCTTGGAGATGGCCTTGGATAGGTACCTAGCGGGTTTAATTTTGGTTGGATATACACGATACCTATTTCTAATTATTTAACATGTATACCAGAAACCCATGGGTTTGCCCGAACCCGAATGGTAATTACCCGACGAATTTGAAATAAGCTTTACTAACTAACCAACTAGGTATGGGTTTGGGAATGCTTAAAGACATCCCAAACCTAACCAATGTTGTCCTTAATGATAGGTTGTGAATCACATAAGTTAAGTGGTCAATTGAATTAGGCTATGTGTTGTGGTTTAAGTCATTATCAAGATCCATCCTATCATATTGTGCAGTTACACCACATGACGCTGACTGGACCTAACCCTTCACTCCTTGTCGTTCGCGCCACCGTTTGCTTGAGCCCGTTGTGGTCCGCTAGCCATTCACCCTATCCCTTCACTTTTTGCCTATCGTGGATGCTAGTAACTCGTGTGTGCCGTTGAAACCACCGTCGCTTGACACCCGTTGCAATGTTCTTGTGTGACGTGACTCTTTATCCGTTGAAGCCAGTGTTCGCTGGACCACAACACATAGCCTTACATATTTGGGAATCAAGTAGCATAACAATATGTAGGTCAATTAATTCCCAAAGTGTGGCCTCTCATTTTGATAGCCTTGGGCGTAGGCCGTAGGGAATTAAATTCACAGAGTGTGACCCTAATTTGATTGTGATAATGAAACAAAAAATATATGAATTAGTATAAAACTTGGACATATATTTATGAAGATATGAAACTGAGTGTAAACACGCAAGATAAATGATAAAAACACACAATACAAAGTCATCTTTTTAAGTGGGTGTCGTTCGGTTCTACGCATTTTGCTGTCTTCCCATGCTACTATAATATACAATTAGCAACCACTTGGCATCACTAATGCTCAACCTTTTGGCGGCAACCAATGTGGGCAGGCTCAATGGCTATCAACGTGTTTGGCACCGAGGCTTGAAACTAATCGTAGTCCACGTCTGAAAGCTCGTGCTGGTATTGTTCTATCAGATAGTTCCAAGCGAGCAATGCGGCCCCAACAGCAGGCTCCACCTAAAGGGAGCAAAAAAGATGGTCAACAACTTATACTAGAGGTGGCAAGGTGGACGAGTTGGTTAATAAGTTAAAACGGCTTTCGTAGGGTGATAATTTCTGGCATGGCCAGAATCATAACATGAACACGACACATAAATAATGAGGGTTTGTGTTGTCATTTAACTCATTTAGTAAATAGGTCGTGTTCACCCGGGTTGACATGTTTAATTAAACGAGGTGTGTTTGGGTTGGCGTTTTTAGCCAGTTAATTTAACATGCCGACACATGCACCAACCCGATTAAAACATTCGCATTTTGATTACTGCCTATCAACATGTTTTGTTATTTTAGCTAAACGGATGAAACATGTCTTACTTAGGTTACACGACCTTAAATATGTCCAAGTTAGTGTGGAGGTTGCTGACACAAACAAATATATGAGTCATGTTTGGGTTGAAACGGGTACCTTTGGCCGAACTAAGCGCGTTCCAGGAAATTCCTTGGAAATGCAATTAATTACCTCTTTTCCAATATCCCACCTCTTGTTAGCTTCAAGAACATTACCAATCATACCAAGGGGAAAAGTATCCTTTCCATCTACCAAACAAATAAATATCAAATATGAGCAAGTAAGCGATATAATACGCAACAGATGCTCGACCCATTTACTAGATGTCAAACCAACAATTTTAGATTAAAAAAAAAAAGAAACCCTTAAGTTATTTATTTAAGAGATTTCATCATAGACTAAAAAATAATACGGTTTTGTAAAAGACTAAATAGTAAATACAATCAAGTCGTTAAAAAGTTTTGAAATGAAAACATTTCAACCCGAACATGCCTAATCCGCCAAAGTAAAAAAAAAAAAGGTAGTTTTTAAAAGGGAACTTTTGTTTACATATATTTCTTGGTTTGGATATACACCTTTACCACACAATCTGAGTTTATGAACAACTGCTTTAACACTTGAAGCCAACTCCTGGACAGCATGAAGCAATATGTCATTTGCAACTTGATCACCTGCTTCTGCACACGATACCACTACCGGGACTAAAGTTGCAATCCGGGCCCAAGACGGATCAGCATATGTCCACCTGTATAGAAATGATTTAATTAACGAGTGCGCAATAATTTAAATACGGCTGGTTTGATATGATCAACCCGGAAACTTTTTTGTCCAACACTTGAAATTATTTTAATTAAATTATTATAATGTTATATATCAGTACAAAAATCCTTTCAATAATAAATGTAACAAGATAGAAACAAATACCCGATTAGTTCATCTGGAGAAGAAAGTTTGAGCTCATGCAGGATGCTATAACTAAGCATTGTTTCTGGACCACGCCCATCATAAGCTCTTATTACGGATGCCAAAGCTTTTGCAGCTATACCATATCCACTACAAGTAAACATGAGACGCGTCCCACAAAATTTATATTTTTAGTTATAAATGTGTCAATTTGCGTTGCGTTTACTTAAAACTGGTAAAATAAAACGATTTAGTTAATAGAGAGACGAGTCAATGAGTCAAACTTGTTGAAACTCGCCAAAAGTCAAATTCTAACAGATACATACAATCTTCAAGAGGTTGAAAGTTTGACCCTTTTTCTCGTGACTATGAATAGGAATTTTAGTCCCAAATGGTTCAATTAGGTTGAATCAAAGCTTGGCGGAGCAGATCGACGAAACAGATCAGACAGAACAAAAGGGTTGAAAGTCATCCAAAGTGTATATTAATGCATAAAATACATTATACTAAAGTAAATTTTATTAGTAACTCAAGGCACTAAATTATAACACTTGATTTCTCAAAAGGATCCAATTACATTATTAAAAAGATCAAACTGTTATAGTCATAATACTACTTTTGTACTAATAAAAAAAACACATTAATTATAAATAAAATTAAAAACAGAACCCAAACCACCACAACCTACCTCAAGTTACAAACTTACAACAAAGAAGTAAAATTGTGCATGTCATACCTTCCCCAATCACCTAAGATTGGCCCGGCACCAGAAGCCCGAGCCTCTCTCCCATCTTCGGTATATCCATAAGCAATGGTTCCTGTACCAGCTATCAAAACGCATCCATGAAGTTTTCCCATTGTTCCACTAGCCAAAGCTGCCACCGCATCATTCTCAACATAATACTCGACGTCGTTGGGGAATATATCACTGTATTGAAACAAGAAACACATATATATAATAGATTAGTAGATATGTTTAAATAATTTAATTTTGTGGTGGAATATCTTAAAAGTAAAATGGTTTTAAAGATATCTAACCTAAGCCAATCTAAAATCCGCTGTTGATCTGTTGGATGGTCGACTCCAGACACGGCTAAGCAAACCGCACGAACCGCAGCCCTACGACAACCTGATTTTGAAAGTGCTTCTGCCATAACTTGTTCTAGTGTCTCCCTTGCAGCAGTTTCTGTGAAACATATGTGAAAAAGGCTTATCATAAAAATGTTAATCTTCCCACCACTATACCTCAAATGTCAACATGGAATGATGCACTCAAATAAAAATAAAATATGCTATTTGAAAAATCACATGGCCAGGTTGCATTATTCTAAACGGAAAATTCCTCAAATTAACATATAAATTAATAAATACAAATTATATGCAACCTAATTGTGTGGAGGCAATCAGTCCAACATATTGACCAACCATAATTTGTTCTTTCATAATTAACTAATTCGATCACATTCCTTGATATGCTCCCGCAAGATGGACGACCATAGGGTAAGTCCAATCTTGAATAAAAGTGGATGCTTATGGTATTTAAGAAATAGAAGAAGTTAATGAAGTTGAAGATGTAAACGAAGATGAAGCAAAATAAGATATCTTGTGCTTTTGTTTGTAAATATATTATACGAAAGCTAATTGTGTGGAAGCAATTACTCCAACTTATTAATCAACCATAATTTGCTCTTTTCTAATTAAATAATTCGATCACATTCCTTGATATAAATAGTTGAAGGTCTCAAACTAAACACACTTTTTAACTCATCCCAATTGAATATCTACAACTAGAGTGTTAATGTCCGCCACCTAATAATGTTTCATGGCTCCATCATTTGAACTGGCATATCTTGAATAGGACACTTGTTAGTTCGTCAAGTAAACTCTAGATATGATGTTACATCTTATTTTAAGGGATCTTATTTTAAAGGATCTGTCATTTTATATGGCGGATTGCGCATTATATTTACTGGTTCCACCATTTCAAATTGAGAAACTCAGACAAAACTTCCATATCACCAGACAAGATCCAACAACATTTGAACAATTTTGAAGATCTGTCTCTCCCACAAACCATTTATCCCCTAATTTTTTTCCCATTTTGAAAAAGAAAAATCAATGAACAAAACACGAGTTAAGAAAAGCACCACCTAAATTAAAACAGCCAAAAGGGATAAATATAGATTAGAGCATTCTCAGCTTGTCCTTCATTTTCATCTCTATAATTACACTAAAAAACACTACATTTCTCTTTTTTGTTCAATTAAATAATAATATTTTATATCTTTATCCTTATAGTTTCTTTCTCCTCTACCCACAACCTTTTTCAAAAAATCTTAACAAATAAACAAAGGCAAACAAACTTTCCCCAATTTTACAAAAAATCACTAAGTTTTCTTTCTCTTCCACCCACAACCACTATTAATCCTATCCTATAATTTACAAAATCCTCTCATAAAAAATTAGAGGATGGGTTGGGAATGCTCTAAGAGCCACTACTTGATTCAAAATTGATTTGTACGTACCTCCGACACTATTGTGATTGGAGCAGCCGGCAACAGCGCGTGCATAGATAGGCGGAGAATGGTTTGGAGTGAAAGGGATGATGGGCATGCATACGCATATTGTCTTAGTAGTCCCACCATCCAACCCGAGTATTAGTTTCTGACCACCACCACCATCACCATCACCATCACTTGGTAATTCATGCTCGAAATCCCAAATCTCTTCATTTCTCTCCCTTTTCATCACTTCAACTCAAGTCTACGTAAAGAAATAGAAATGAAAACAAACACCTCACACAGATATAATAAGCATGCACGTGAATCATATAGCTTGACAATATCACATTACTATATTAAATTACTCATTACATAATGCTTTGACTATATATAACAATATAATTAAGATTCGGACGGCAAAACGTCCAAACACTAAGAGGTTATCAGCTTCCAACAAAACATTTTATATAAAATTATTGTAAACTTCATAAAATAATATATGTGATGCAATAGAAATTTATAAAGCATATGATACAATAACAATGATACCAACAAAATCATAAAACATGTCTTTAAATAAAAACCATATGTACCTATCATTACTAACATTTGTGTTTAAAATATACACATTTAGAGAGAGAAAAAGGGTTTGTGATTTGATTGAAAACGGTGATGAAGACATTTGAAAGACTCTTCAGGTTCTCCACTCGTCCATGTTTTTTTCTGTTTGCCATTTGGCAAGTAGAGGCTTAAAGAACGAACAAACATCCAGAAACAACAACTGTTTACTTTACTTTAAAATATTCTTTTAGGGTTATTTAATACGACGGATGACTTAAAGTGGAGGTGAACAAATTCGGTGCACAATAACTCGAACCAGGTCTTACCCGGATTTTTCAACCGGTTCATCTCAAGAATCATAACCGGGTTCTTGGGGTATGGATAGATACTTGTGGGTATAACCGGTCATCAGGTCGAATAAGATACGGGTCCTACTCGAGAATAGGGTGTAACCGATTTTTTTTAATACCATTAATGCATTAAACTGTTTTTTAATCATAATATAGTCGCTTTTGATCGTTTGATACCAATTTTTGAGCATTAATTTAAGCCCATAACTTAGTATAATAGGTACTGTAATTTGTACAAGGTATTGTCATTTTACTTTTTTATATTAATCATGTTTGTCGTTATGGAATAAAATTGTGACATTCGTCAATTTCGGGTTCTATTTGTATTCGTTTTTGTATTCATTTATCATGTAAACCGACCCGTTTTGTAAACCGAAACCTTCGATATAATCAAAATGATGGATTTTATGTTAAAATATTGTTTTATACTTGTTGGATCTCAAAAACATACTTTTCGGTCCTTAAAATGCCTTAAAAACGCTTTAAACCAACTCCAGGGACTAAAATTGACATTTTTACAAGGTTTGAAAAGCTGGCCGCCCACCCCATCGCTTCGTGCAATGGGTGAGGCCCAACCCCCGTCGCATAGCGCGACGGGCATCAGATACAGCTGCATATTTGTTTGTTGTTTGTGCTTTACACTATATCATCCGATCCGAATTTTATACATTAGACCTCATGCATAACCCTTTCAATCTTATTCTATATATACAAGACCCTCTTCTCCATTAATCTCTGCTCATACTTCATCTTCTCTCAAATTCAAGGTTTTAAAAGGTTGTTTACATTGCTCTTAAAAGTTTGACTTTTAAAAGTCAAACTGATCATAGTCTTTTATTTTAATGAACTTGCTAGCTCTTAATAATACTTGAAGATTGTAATACAACATATATATAATATACACCCCTTGTTACCTTTGGTGGTCACTTCTCCGTTCTCGGTCGGTGGAGTGTCGGGCCTCGTAAGACAAGGCTTCACGGAGGACTCACGTGGTCCTTGATATATATGTATATATATATATAGAGAGGGGTTATCGTAAAAAGACGGGTGTGTCTAAAAAATGTAGGAAGTAATCTGGATGGTTAGATCTTGGTAGTCAATGGTCAAGATTAAAAGATGGAACAAATTGGGGAGTGTTGTATTTTTAAGGGTTAGATTGGTGCGTTAAAGGGTAGTTTAATCATAATAAATATAATAGCATGCAGGATGTCAATGTGTATATTTGGAATCTCCTACTTTTATGCAATAATTCTATGTATCTTAAAATATGGTTAATAATCAAATCTCTCTTTATTATTCAAACCAAAAAAATCTATTAATTAGTCAAACCAAAAAAGACTTTTATTCAATTTAATATCTTTTCCACCGTCATAGCTATTCAAAAGCTAAAACACACTATCCTATAATAAAAAAATACTAACGTTTATTAATAAAAACACACCAAACTAAAACACACTATCAAATTAACTCATCCCTTATATATAGCCAAAAACACTACAAATATATCATTTTGAATAATTTAATTACAATGAATAACAAAATTACAATGAACATTAACACACTCGTAAGGAATATTAACAATAACAAATAGTGTATAAAGATAAACAATGAATAAAACGTTCAGTGTCAAAGAAAAATAGCACACTTTATATGATTGTATTCGGTAAGAAAATGTATAAATAAAATTTTCAATTTCAATTTATTCTTGTTATTTGAAAGAAAAAAAAAACCTTGATTCTGACATTTTTTTCAATCATAAAGACATGGAACTCGGAGCCAATCATAAATACATAGAACATATAGCCGGAAAGAGAATGATGAAATGGAACTTTGACGTTTGTTTTTTTCTCAATAAACGAAATTCATGTTATTTATTAATTATTAACATTTGCGTGTTTATAATATTTTGTTTTGGCCAACTCTTAATTTAAATAGTCATTTAAGATGAATAGATAAAATAATTATGGGTGTTATTGATGAATGATATTCTAATTATGTTTAAATTCATCAGTTTTAGAATATTGTGTTTTTTATCGTCATTATATTATATTGTGTTTTTAGTTCATAATTTTAACTTAGTGTGTTTCTGTTCAACAGTTTTAAGACATTGTGTTTTTGTTTGTCATGATATTGTATTGTGTTTTAGTTCATATTTTAACCAAGTGTGTTTATGTTCATTACTCTAAAGTATTATGTTTTAGTTCATCACTTTTAATTATAGTGTGCTTTATTTTTTAACAATTGTGTTTTAATTCATCCTCGTTCAATTGTGTAAAATTTTAGAAAATCAAATACATTTATCATCTAACATCCAATAATTTTTGGGTGTATTTAATTAGGATCTTATGGTGATATAGTTCCCTTAGGAAAAGAGTTTACGAAAAATTTATGGCTTGAAAATGGAAGTTACTAAAAAATATGTTCAGTGCTCAATCGGATGAGAAGAACATGAATTATTATTTATATAGTATGCTATATAAATGAAAAATGTTATGTATTGAACCAAAACGAACTAAACCGATTTCACTCTTTTAAGACATAAAAGTGTGTTTCTAGCTATCAAGACTTGTATAATTCTTTAAAAATATTTTATAAACTGATTTTAATTATTTTCTTAAAGTATTTGGAATGTTGAATCCAACTTGATCTCATAACAAAGTTTGGATCAACGAAACCAAACACTCGCTTAAAGAACGTTGTTAGTTCTAAAATAATAGAACTACATACTTTGTTAAGTCTTCTTAAATTTTATTGAGTTATCTCATAACATTTATTATTTTGGAAAGTTGACTTTGGGTTTGACCAATTACCAAGACCCGAACCAACAACACGAACACTCATTAAAAACTTGTTTTAGTATCTATATTATAAATGGACTTGCATTCTTGCATTTTTACCCAACTTATTACTTAACATATGTTAAGTAAACATTAAGGGCTAGATACTTTAACCCGGTTTCAACCAAACTCATATATTTAAAAGACTATTATTATAATTTATTAAATATTTACATTTTAAACTTTAAACTTTAAATTGTTTGCATTTCCTATTATTTATTTTATTTAAAGACTTTCTAGAAAACCTTTCTAATTCAAGACTTCTTTTCTTTTAGGCTTTGTTCGTTAAACTCGTCGTTCCAATTAATCTCCAAATCACCAATCTTTCAAGTTTATTACTTGAACGTGAGTACTTTCATCCCATGTTTTCCATATTTCGTTTTGGGGGTGATATTGCATACCTATTCAAAATAAATGTTTTATACTTGAGTCTTAAACCACAAACTCTATTGTATACTTTACTTAAATAAATGCTCGATTTGGTGTTCTATGCTTACATGCTTATATGCTAATGTGTTTACCACTTTTGGTTGGTTGATTCATAAATCCGAGTATATTTGGCATCCCCTTATAGAAAGGTGTTGTTAATGTATTCGTATTAACGATTTCATATAAATCCGAGTCTATTTGGCATCCCCTTATAGCAAGGTGTCGTTAATATATTCTTATTAACGATTTCATTATCTAAATTGTTGCTATTATTTATTGTTTTGTATAAAAGTTGTGTAATTTTCTATTATATACATATTGTTCAAAACTATGAAATTGCTCACCAACCTTTGTGTTGACAAATTCTATTTTATGCAATGTTACAGGTTTGACTTTAGGTTGACTCGACGCTTGAAGAGCAAACGTTGTCAAGACTATTAGGATATTAGCAAAATGAACAATATATTATTTGCTATGTTTGAATTTGGTTATTGTGTGAACAAGTTATGTGACTCTTTATGATTTTATGAATTTAAATGAGTTGATTAAATATTGTCACTTTAATAGTGTTTTGTATTTTGGGCAAAACGTTGCCCCCCCCCCCCCCCGCATGTTCCGCCGCCTTTGGTCGGGGTGTGACAGATTGGTATCAGAGACACAAGTTCAAACCTACCAACCTCAACTTCCCCAACACTCATCCAACCCATGCAAGCCATCCAAGCACCACCTCCTCCTCCCCCCCCCCCCCCCTTCAAATTCCTCAAGGAAACCCTGGTAATCAAGGACGAGCCTTTATGATGAATGCTAATCAAGCTAAAGTGGAAAACGATGTTGTGAACGGTATGTTTTTAGTGAACCAACATTTGGCTTCTATTTTATTTGATACGGGTGCCGATAGAAGTTTTATTTCTTTGAAATTTGAGTCTAAACTTGCTGTGTCTCGAACCAAGCTTTGTCGACCGTTTTCCGTCGAAGTCACCAACGGAAATTCCATCACCATCAACTCTGTCGTTCGTGATTGTACTCTCATTCTCTCTAATAATAAATTCTCCATCGATCTCATCCCGATGCAAATGGGAAGTTTCGATGTCTTAGTAGGCATGGATTAGTTATCTTTGCACCGTGGCGAAGTCGTTTGCTTCGATAAATTCATTCGAATTTCGCTCGTCAACGGTAAAGTTCTTAAAGTCTTCAGCAAAACAACTTCTAGAAGGCTAAATCTCATGTCGTGCTCTCAATTGCAAAAATACTTACGCAAAAAGTATGTTTCGTTTCTAGTTCATGCGGTGGTAAAAGACAAAAAGGAAAGAAAAATCCAAGATATCTCCATTTTATGTGATTTCCTCGACGTCTTTCCCGATGATGTCATCGGTCTTCCACCCGTTCGTCCAGTTGAATTTCGAATCGATCTTGTGCCCGGCGCAATGCCCGTGGCCAAGGTTCCTTATCGTTTAGCCCCGTCAGAAATGCAAGAATTGTCAAACCAACTCGAAGAACTTTCCGATAAAGGCTTCATTCGTCCAAGCTCTTCTCCTTGGGGCGCTTCCGTCCTCTTCGTGAAAAAGAAAGATGGTTCGTTTCGCATATGCATTGATTATCGAGAACTTAACAAACTTACCATTAAAAATTGTTATCCTTTGCCACGAATTGACAATCTCTTCGACCAACTTAAAGGCACAACTTGTTTCTAAAAAACTGATCTTCGATCGGGTTATCATCAGCTCCGTGTTAGTGAAGAATTCATTCCAAAAACCGCTTTCCGTACTCGATATGAACATTTCGAATTTTTTGTCATGCCCTTCGGGTTAACCAATGCACCCACGGTGTTTATAGATCTCATGAACTGCGTTTGCAAACCATTCCTTAATAAATTCGTTATTTTCTTTATTGATGACATCCTTATCTTTTCCAAGACCAAAGCCGAACATGAGTATCACTTGCGTTCCATTCTCGAGCTCCTTAGAAACGAACGACTCTTCGCCAAATTCTCCAAGTGTGAATTTTGGCTAGAGGAAGTTCAATTTTTGGGACATATCGTAAACGACAAGGGTATTCATGTGGATCCCGCTAAAATTGAGGCCGTTAAGGATTGGAAAACTCCAACGACTCTCACGGAAATTTGATCCTTCCTTGGTTTGGCCGGATATTATTGGCGATTCATTCTAAACTTTTCCAAAATCTCTTTACCCCTCACCTCCCTCACTCATAAAGGAAAACCATTCGATTGGGGATCAAAAAAAGAAGAGGCCTTTCATACTCTCAAGGACATGCTTTGTAATGCTTCCGTTCTAACCCTTCCCGATGGAAACAACGATTTTGTTGTATTTTATGATGCATCTCATCAAGGTCTCGGTTGGGTTCTCATGCAACGAGGTCAAGTTATCGCTTACGCATCAACGCAACTTAAGGTCAACGAGAAGAATTATACGACTCATGATCTCGAACTTGGTGCCGTCGTTTTTGCTCTTAAAATCTGTAGACATTACCTTTACGGTACAAAATGTGTTGTGTTTACCAACCATAAAAACCTTCAACATATTTTTGACCAAAAAGATCTCAACATGAGACAACGACGGTGGGCCGAATTACTTAGTGATTACGATTGCGAGATTTGCTACCATCCCGGTAAAGCGAATGCTGTCGCCGATGCCCTTAGTCGAAAGGTTAATGTTAAATCCGTTCTGCTTTTAAGCATTGTTGTTCAAACCTATCTTCAAATCCGTATCTTTCAAACTCAACGCACCTCCGTTGAAGAAGGTAACATGTACAACGAAATGTCATGTGGAGCCCAACTTCAACTCGAAACTAAACCCGATGGTCATTTGTATTTTCTCAATCGTTTGTGGATTCCCGATCGCGATGACCTTCGTACTTGTATACTCGACGAAGCTCACAAGTCGCGATATTCCGTTCATTCCGGTGCAGATAAAATGTATTTCGATCTTCGTGCTACCTTTTGGTGGCCGGGTATGAAAAAGGACGTAGCATTGTATGTAACTAAATGTCTTACTTGCTCAAAAGTAAAAGCCGAACATCAAACACCTTTTGGTCTACTCGAGTAACCACCGATTCCCGTTTGGAAATGAGAAGACATTGCTATGGACTTTATCACTAAACTAACCAACACCCAAAAAGGAAACGATAGTATTTGGGTGATCATCGACCGTTTAACCAAGTCTGCTCATTTCATTCCGATCCGCGAGAAGTATTGTGTCGAGCAACTTGCTCAAATCTATGTTTGGGAAATTGTGTACCGACACGGTTTACCATAGACTATCATCTCCGATCGCGATGCTCGTTTTACTTCTCATTTTTTGCCATCACTTCAAGAAACCTTGGGAATACGTCTCGATCTTAGCACCACTTATCATCCTCAAAACGGATGGAAAATCCAAACGTACAATTCAAACACTCGAGGATATGCTACGCGCATGTGTTCTTGACTTCAGTGGGAATTGGGATTCTCACATTCCTTTCATTGAGTTTTCTTATAATAACAGTTTCCATTCTAGCATTGGTATAGCTCCTTTCGAAGCTCTTTACGGTCGTAAATGTCGTTCTCCGATTAGTTTGAACGAAATCGGTGAAGCTCAAATCACGGGACCCGAAATGGTCCAAGAATCCACCGACGTTATCGATAAAATCCATAAGAACCTCCTAGCCGCTAGAAGTCGTCAAAAGAGTTATGCCTACAAACGGAGAAAACCGATCGAATTTAATGTTGACGATCTTGTCCTTATAAAACTATCTCCTTGGAATGGAGTAGTTCATTTTGGAAAGAAGGGAAAACTAGCTCCTCGTTTTGTAGAACCTTTCAAGATCCTCGGAAGGGTTGGGAAAGTAGCTTATCGACTCGAACTACCGGCATATCTTACCGGTGTTCATCCGACTTTTCATGTTTCGAATCTTGAAAAGTTCTTAGCCAAGGGTAATCTCCATATACCTCTCAACTAATTACATGTCGATGAGTCAATGATCACGGTTGAACGGCCCGTTGAGATCATGGATCGCAACGAGAAGAAAACCAAGCGTAGTTGTATTCGGTTAGTCAAAGTTCGATGGGAATCACGGCGCGGAGCGGATTTCACTTGGGAACAAGAAGACACAATGAAGGAGAAGTATCCACACTTGTTTGCATTATCATCTTCATCTTAATTTCGGGACATAATTTCCTAAAGTAAGGGATACTGTGACATTCATCAATTTTGGGTCCTATTTGTACTCGTTTTTGTAATCGTTTATCATGTAAACCGACACGTTTTGTATACCGAAACCTTAGATATAATCAAAATGATGTATTTTATGTTAAAATATTGTTTTATACTTGTTAGATCTCAAAAACATCATTTTCGGTCCATAAAATGCCTTAAAAACGCTTTAAAACCAACTCTATGGACGAAAATTAACACTTTAACAAAGTTTGAAAAGCTGGCCGCCCACCCCATCGCGCCGTGCGATGGGTGAGGCCCAAGCCCCATCACATATCACGAAGGGCATCAGATACAGCTGCATATTTGTTTGTT
Source organism: Bidens hawaiensis (assembly GCF_021521415.1). Lineage (NCBI taxonomy): Eukaryota > Viridiplantae > Streptophyta > Magnoliopsida > Asterales > Asteraceae > Bidens > Bidens hawaiensis. The sequence continues at coordinate 140,166 of NW_027496061.1, forward strand.
GTTTGTGCTTTACACTCTATTATCCAATCCGAATTTTATACATTAGACCTCATGCATAACCCTTTAAATCTTATCCTATATATACAAGACCCTCTTCTCTATTAATCCCTGCTCATACTTCATCTTCTCTCTCAAATTCAAGGTTTTAAAAGGTTGTTTTCATTGTTCTTAAAAGTTTGACTTTTAAATGTCAAACTGATCATAGTCTTTCATTTTAATCAACTTGCTAGCTCTTATTAATACTTGAAGATTGCAATACAACACACACACACACATATATATATATAAACCTCTTGTTACCTTTGGTGGTCACTTCTCCGGTCTCGGTCGGTGGAGTGTCGGGCCTCGTAAGGCAAGGCTTCATGGAGGACTCACGTGGTCCTTGATATATATATATATATTATATAACTTGTTTATGCTTATTAACCATGCTTAACTTCTGCTCATTATAGTTTATATATCATACTTGTTGAGTTTTATGGTTATGGGTTTGTAGAGACTAGCCTTGGTTTAACGGTAAATAGCTCTAAACCGTAAATCGAACTTTGTTTACTAGTTTTGTTAAATAACTGTATAAACATGCTTTTATTTAAAGAATTTATTGTTGGACTTTTTGGTTGTAAAGCTTAAGTGTCATCACTTAGAAATTGTTATACAAGTTCGTTGATGTTTGGGCATGTAGTAACCATTCTTGATCTTATTCCGAGTTGGAAACCGAACCAAACCGAACTAAACCGGTTTCACTCGCTTAAGACACACAAATGTGTTTCTAGCTATCAAGACTTGTATAATTCTTTAAAAATATTTTATAAACTGATTTTAATTATTTTCTTAAATTATTTGGAATGTTGAATCCAACTTGATCTCATAACAAAGTTTGGAACAACGAAATTAAACACTCGCTTAACGGACGTTGTTAGTTCTAAAAAATACAACTACATACTTGGTTAAGTCTTATTAAATTTTATTGATTTATCTCATAACATTCATTATTTTGGAAAGTTGACTTTGGGTTTGACCAATTTCCAAGACCCGAACCAACAACCCGAACACTCGTTAAAAACCCGTTTTAGTATCTGTATTATAAAGGGACTTGCATTCTTGCATTTTACTCACCTTATTACTTAACATAGGTTAAGTAAACATTAAGGGCTAGATACTTTAACCCAGTTTCATGCAAACTTATATATTTAAAAGACTATTATTATAATTTCTTAAATATTTACATTTTAAACCTTAAACTTTAAATTGTTTGCATTTCCTATTATTTATTTATTTAAAAACTTTCTAGAAATTTCTAATTCAAGACTTCTTTTCTTTTAGGCTTTGTTCGTTAAACTCGTCGTTCCGATTAATCTCTAAATCATCAATCTTTCATGTTTATTACTTGAACGTGAGTACTTTCATCCCCTGTTTTCCATCTTTCGTTTTGAGGGTGATATTGCATACCTATTCAAAATAAATGTTTAATACTTGAGTCTTAAACCACAAACTCTATTATATACTTTACTTAAATAAATGCTCTATTTGGTGTTCTATGCTTACATGCTTATATGCTAATGTGTTTACCGCTTTTGGTTGGTTGATTCATAAATCCGAGTATATTTGGCATCCCCTTATAGAAAGGTGTCGTTAATGTATTCTTATTAACGATTTCATATTAATCCGAGTCTATTTGGTATCCCCTTATAGCAGGTGTCGTTAATGTATTCTTATTAACGATTTCATTATCTAAATTGTTACTATTATTTATTATTTTGTATAAAAGTTGTGGAATTTCCTATTATATACATATTGTTCAAAACTATGAAATTGCTCACCAACCTTTGTGTTGACAAATTCTATTTTATGCAATGTTACAGGTTTGACTTTAGGTTTACTCGACGCTTGAAGAGAAAATGTTGTCAAGACTATTAGGATATTAGCAAAATGAACAATATATTATTTGCTATGTTTGAATTTGGTTATTGTGTGAACAAGTTATGTGACTCTTTATGATTTTATAAATTTAAATGAGTTGATTAAATATTGTTACTTTAATAATGTCTTGTGTTTTGGGCAATCCGTTGCCCCCCGGCATGTTCCGCCGCCTTTGGTCGGGGTGTGACATAAATGTTCATCAGTGTGAGTTGTGGAATATATATATATATATATATATATATATATATATATATATATATTTAAGGTGTTGAGAAGGTTCCAACGACATTGTAATGAGATGAATCGAAGTTTGTTTGGTCAATGGTTTCTTGGGTACCCAAGTTCTTTTATAATACCCCAATGAAATCATCCCTAGTATTGGTTAATTTTATGTTTAAATTAAGTTGTTTAATTTAAATTTAAGTTAGAACTTATTTTTATTAAAATATATCAGATTGTTGGCAACTCGAATTCCAGCGAGTAAGTACATCCGTTAGGACCTAAATATTTGAAACCCTCATCCATACAATTTTTTTTTACTTTTAAAAACATCTTTTAACATACATCTAAAAGCTTTAATAAATTCAACAAAGCTTCAGCCGGTCTTGTACCGCTAAATAAATAATATGTGCAACACATTGAGTATGAGAAAAAGCATCATTAAAATTAAAAATAAGTTTATATTTTTATTTTTCCACCATCATGGTATTGCTTACGGTGTTATCAAATGACATTGAAAATAATTTATTTTCTAAATTACATTATCTGGAATTTAAAACATATTATCAACAGTATGTGGATACAGAAAACTTTCAAACGTAATCGTACGTTTCATCATTTTCCATGATTTGGGATCGATCTAATGTGCAATGACGCAAAGGTACGATTCCAGTAAACCGTGTGGAGCCGACCAATAATCATCAGTCTGGTTCACACCGGTATTTATATTTTTGAAAAATACAATTTAATCACTTTCTTATCTTATCCCATATAATTAAACAATAATGTATAATCGTGCGACTTAGGTGAATGTAACGAGGTCGAAGCGTCTCTAGCATCATGGTTGTTAACTTTGGGTTGTCGAAGTGGCTGAAGGACAAAGCTTTGCGAAGCACAAACTTCGGCATTCTATCCCAAACCGTATTTACGTTGTAACAAAATATACTACCATCGCCACCCATTTTGGCTTGATAGGAGTCAGGTTTGTTTCAAAGACTTGTCAAATTTCCGAACAATATGTTTACTCAAAGTAAAGTTTGAGTTACTTTTTAACAAAGTGCCACGAAACTTGCAACGGGCCTTTGTATTCTCATCACTCATCGCCGCCAAATCCCAATTGCACCAAATTTCTTATTTTCGTTTATGTGGAAGATAACAACGAACATACCGGTGGAAGAACCAACACCAACAGATATGAGTGGCCTATAATCAGGGCTGGCTATAAGGGAGGGCCGGGTGGTCGACGGACCCTGGCCCGACACCCCGATAGGCCCGGATTTAAAAAAAAAAATTATATATATGTTTTTATTAAAACAGTATGTATATATAGTGTTTAGATATAATTACACAATCATTAGCTTGGTCTAGTGGCAAAGATGTGTGGCTTTCAACCGAAAGTTTATGGGTTCTAACCTCACTTGTGACATTTTAACCTTATTTTTATAAAAAAAATAGTATTTTACACAACCAAATTATAAGGCCCAAAAAATTAATTTTTGAGTTTTGTCGTTCCCTTTACCCTTATTGTCCTCGTATCTCAGTCCACACTCGTTCCCATGCTACATAGAAGACAACTATATACACATTACCAACGACTAGAAATTGATTTCGCATTCTCTAATGATAAGAGTCGGTTCCTACCTGTGTATAATCGAGTCAGGTCCAGAACCGGTTCGAGGTCAAGTACGTCGAGATCCCATTTGAACTGAAATACATGCGTACATATTGAATCAATGGGTGCCTTAAAGCATCTCCTGTAGGAGGGTTTGTATCCCACGTTCTAATTTCAAACTCATCACCTCCACCATTAGGGTCCCACTAATTTACACTTTCAAATGTAAGGTACTAATCATGTGATTTTTTTAATTAAAATTCTCTTTTGATTAATTCAAATTAATAATCATTATGATAATGATTATTATTTCAGTTTTCAATTCTACACTAATGGTCATTAATTGAATACTATTATTCTTTAATGGTCTTCAGTTAAAATTGATTATGGTTATAATTCTTTGGCTATAAAACCATGACTAGTGCTTCAGTTTGAGGCACACCAAAAACACACTTCATCATCTTCCTCTTTGCCGCAACAATATTATTTACAGTTTCGTTTCAGGCAAGTGATCGAGTCCAGCAGTGCTACGCTTCTGCTTCTAACCGGAGTACCCTGGGAACAGACCGCGAATCTGTTTAAAGAAATTGTGTTAAACACAAGCCCGGTTCACTGTTTTGTTTATTTTTCGTTTCTTTTATGGATTTCATAATACATGATTTCTAACACACTTAAACAGATTACTTATTATTCTTGTATTTTCGTTTCAGAATGCAATCCCAACCCATGACTACCGTCGTTTCTGCAAACGTGACTTCCGCTGTTGCTGTCACAACCGGTTAGGTTGCTCCGCTGCCTACTGCAATCACGTCTCATGGTGAGAAACCGGAAAAGTTCACCGGTGTGAATTTCAAATAGTGGCATCAAAAGACGTTCTTTTATTTGACCACTTTAAACCTCGCGAGGTTCTTGACTGAAACCGTTCCCCAAGTTAATGAAGGGGCAATGGATGCGCAATCGTTGAGCACGGTTTAGGCTTGGAATCATTCGGATTTCTTGTGCCGGAACTATGTTTTGAATGACATGGTGGATGCACTCTATAATGTGTCTTGTAAGGCCAAGACTGCCAAAGAATTATGGGAGTCTTTGAACCGCAAATACAAAAAGGAAGATGCCGGTATTAAGAAATTCATAGTGGATAAGTTCTTGGACTTTAAAATGATAGACTCAAGAACTGTTATGAGTTAAGTCCAAGATTTGCAAGTTATTCTTCATGATATTCATGTGGAAGGAATGTCGCTTAGCGAGACATTCCAAGTTGCTTTTATTATTGAAAAGCTACCACCAAGTTGGGTCGATTTCAAGAATTATCTCAAGCGTAAGCGAAAGGAGATGACCATTGAAGATCTTAATGTTCGTCTTCGTATTGAAGAAGATAAAAAAAATTGCAGTAAAAAGAACTGACGGTCCCGGAACAACAAAGGTCAATGTTGTTGAACATGGCCAATCTCCAAAGGATAATAAAAACGTTGGAAAGAAAAATCATGGGAAAATCTTTAACCTTGGTCCTAAGGGGGGAGTTGGGAAGAAAAAGAAGTTCCAAGAAACTTGTTATAATTGTGGAAAGCAAGGCCATAAGGCTAATGAATGCAAGCTTCCAAAGAAAGAAAATGCTCGACAAGTGAACATGGTTCGTGAGGTTGATAACCTTGTTGCGGAGGTCATGGACCTCTCGATTATGGTCACCGAATTTAACTTGGTTGGTTAAAATACCAAAGATTGGTGGGTCGATACGGGGGCTACCCGTCATGTGTGCTTTGACAAAAGTCTCTTTTGCACTATCAAGGAGGTGACTAATGGAGAAAAGGTGTTTATGGGAAACTCTGCAACGGCCGAAGTCAAAGGTGAGGGGAATGTGGTTTTGAAGATGACTTCGGGAAGGGAACTCACTTTGTCAAATGTGTTGTATGTTCCCAAATTCGTAAGAATCTTGTGTCGGGGTGGCAGTTGAACTAGTTTGGTTTCAAAATGGTAATTGAGTCTGATAAGGTCGTGTTGACCAAAAATGGTTTGTATGTTGGTAAGGGCTATGCCCTCAATGGTATGTTCAAGTTGAATGTAACCGTGTTTAATGAAATGAATGAAAACGCTACTAGTTCTGCTTTTATGCTTGAGTCTTCTAATGTTTGGCATGGTAGACTAGGTCATGTTACTTTTAATTCTATTTGGCTTTTGATTAAACTTAATTGTATACCAACATTCGATATCAACTCAAATAAAAAATGTGAAACTTGCGTCAAAGAAAAACAAACGAGATCGTCATTCAAAAAGATTGAACGATTTACCGAACCCCTCGAGATGATTAACACCGATGTGTGTAATCTAATAGAAATTCCTGTGCATGGTGGGAACAAGTACTTCATCACGTTCATTGATGATAGTACAAGATATTATTATGTTTACTTACTTAAGAGTAAGGACGATGCTATTGATAAGTTTATCTTATTTAAAGCCGAAGTTGAGAATCAACTAAATCGGAAAATCAAAAGAGTAAGGAGTGACCGAGGAGGTGAATATGTTTCACCTTTTGTTCACTTGTGTGAAAAAGAAGGAATCATACATGAGCTCACGCCTCCTTACTACCCTCAATTAAATGGCATAGCGGAACGTAAATACCAAACCTTGAAAGAAATGATGAATTCCATGATGATAAGTTCTAGGGTAAGCCAAGACATGTGGGGGGGAAGCAATCTTATCGGCGAATTATGTCTTGAAAATGATACCCAATAAGAAGAAAGATCTAACGCCATATGAATTACGGACGGGAAATAAACCATCATATAATACTTGCGAGTGTGGGGGTGCCTAGCCAAGGTAGCGGTGACTCCTCCAAAACACCTACTAATAGAACCCAAAACCGTGGATTGTGTATTTATAGGATATATCCGTCCTAGTGGTGCATTTCGATTTCTTGTGCATGATTCCAAGAACCCTGGAATAAACAATGGCACCATAATAGAATCAAAGGATGCATCATGGTTTGAACATATATTCCCATGTTTGGATAAAGGAAAACCGAGCTATTCTAGATCGGTTGAGGAAAGTATTCAAAACGAGGGTACTAAAGATGAACCTCGGGAACAATCTGAGACAGTGGAGGTTGAAATCAGAAAGAGTAAATGGCAAAGAACTGAAAAATCCTTTGGCCCTGATTTCCTTACCTACATGGTAGAAGAGGAACCTCAAATGTACCAACAAGTGGTGAATTCCGCAGAAGGACCTCAATGGAGGGAGGCCATCAAATATGAGATAGACTCTATCTTACAAAATCATACATGGGAATTAGTGGATCTTCCTAAAGGATGTAAACAACTAGGATATCGATGGATCTTCAAGGAGAAGATGAAACCTGATGGCACCATCGATAAGTATATGGCAAGGTTTGTGATCAAAGGATATAAACACTAGAAGGTTTAGATTACTTTGATACGTATTCGCCAGTTACGCGAATACACTCTATCAAGTTGGTGCTTGCCATTGCCGCCATTAGAAACTTGGAAGTTCACCAAATGGATGTAGAAACAGCTTTCTTGAATGAAAATCTGGTGGAAGAGAATTACATAGAACAACTTGAAGGCTTCATAGCCGTTGGGCAAAAAAAAGAAAGTGTGTAAACTTGTGAAATCCTTGTATAGATTGAAACAAGCTCCTAAACAATGGCACCAAAAGTTTGATCATGTCATGCTTGAGGCTGGATTCAAAATCAATGAATGTGACAAATGTGTATACGTGAAGGACACATCTGATGGATATGTCATTTTATGTCTATACATAGGTGATATGGTCATTACTAGAAGTGATGAAAAAATCATAATGTCTACAAAGAACATGCTAAAAGCAAGATTTGACAAGAAGGACATGGGTTTTGCGGGTGTGATTTTGGAAGTTAAAATCACAAGAACACAAAATGGACTTGTCTTAAGTCAATCCCACTACGTGAGCAAAATTCTTGAGGAGTTTAATGCGAATGACTCTAATGTAGCTAGAACTCCCATTGACACAAGTCAACATCTAGCTAAGAATAGAGGTGAACCCGTTAACCAGTTGGAATACTCAAGAATTATTGGCAGCTTGATGTATATTATGAGTTGCACTAGACTCGACTTAGCATATGCTGCGAGCAAGCTAAGTAGATATACAAGCAACCCAAGTTCAAGTCATTGGAACTGGGTGATTTGGTTGCTTCGGTACCTAAGATACACTAGGGAATACGGGTTACATTATAAGATATCCGGCAGTTGGAAGGACATTGTGATGCAAATTGGATATCTGACACAAATGATTCCAGAGCAACAAGTGGGTATGTATTCACACTTGGAGGTGCTGCTATATCGTGGAAATCGTCAAAAAAACGGTTATAGCTATATCCACGATGGAATCAGAATTCATCGCCCTAGATAAAGCGGGCAAAGAGGCAGAATGTTATGTCAATTTTTTGAGGATATACCAAGATGGCCTACGCCGGCGTCGGCCATCTGTATACATTGTGATAGCCAATCGGCAATTGGCAGAGCTCATAGCACAATGTATAATGGTAAGAATAGACATATTAGACGTAGAAATAATACGGTACGACAACTAATATCTACTGGAATTATCATTGTTGACTACGTGAAGTCAAAGGATAATATTGTAGATCCGCTAACAAAAGGCCTAAGTAGAGAGTTAGTTTAGAAGTCGTCCATGGGAATGCGACTGAAGCCCTCTAAAAATTAAAGTTCATACGAAGGAAACCTAACTCAACAGATTGGAGATCCTAGTAATTGAGTTCAATAAGAAAACCTAATTGTATGAATTAGTGCGGTCACTGGGGGGGGGGGGATAACCCTACAATTTTAAGAGGGAGTTTACTACATAGCTAGATAACCTTCCTAGTCCATTCCTAAAGTGACAAGTGTGTGGCTAAGCATATGGCTTTTAATGATTCGACCAAGGTAGTCATACATGGTGAATCACCTATGTGAGAGAGAAGTGGGATCGCTTCGAAGGGTGTTGTCGGGAACAATACTTTAGCTCTTGCAAAACCAGGCGCATGTTCACCACCATAACGAACATAACTATGAGGACTTGACTTTGTCAGGGATAGTCTTGTGTGAAGTGTATTGTCGTCTACACAAACGGCAGACGAGTTCAAAGACATCACTGTCTACTCAGAGCCAGTGGGCTAAGTATGCTTCATAAGCAAAGGTTCACAGAATAACACTTACCTATTGTATGCAAGATTCAACTGCTGAAATCTAATCGGAATAATGTTGTTTCGACCTCCATTCATGTGGAGGATTGTTGGAAGTTTTAAGTAAAAGTGTGTGAATGAAGTCTTAATAAGGAAGTGGTAAAAGGTTGTTTCACGTCGGATTGGGAACAAAATGAGGAGTGGTATATAAGGTTGAGCCTTTACCACTCATTTGAATCTTTATAACATGTTTTACCACAAGTCCTACGCGCGCATGAGGGGTGCAAATTTGGACACGAATGCAACTCCAAAAACCTGGGCCCGCGTAAGACGATTTTTTAAATTCATTTTTGAGAATTCAAAATATGTTGGTCTGGTCAATACCATTAATAATCATTATGATAATGATTATTATATTCAGTTTTCAATTCTACACTAATGGTCATTAACTGAATATTATTATTCTTTAATGGTCATCAATTAGAATTGATTATGTTTATAATTCTTTGGCTATAAAACCATGACTAGTGCTTCAGTTTGAGACACACCAAAAACACACTTCATCTTCTTCATCTTTGCTGCAACAATATTATTTACGGTTTCGTTTTAGGCAAGTGATCGAGTCCAGCAGTGCTACGCTTCTGCTTCTAACCGGAGTACCCTGGGAGCAGACCGCGAATCTGTTTAAGGGAATTGTGTTAAACACAAGCCGGTTCACTGTTTTATTTATTTTTCGTTTCTTTTTCTGGATTTTATAATACAAGATTTCTAACAATTTGTACCTCGCGATGGCATCTTGGAAAGGAACAACTCGATCCCCATAAGGGTGAACATGTTTGTGGCGGGGCCCTCTTAATCGCCTTTCGAAGTGTGATAATTTGGTAAAAAGAAATACTCCACTCGTCCCATTCTAAGTGTTCACATTTCCTTTTTTATTTGTCCTATTACAAATGTCCACTTTCAAAATTTATTAGCCAATTTCCAATTTTACCCTTAAACACACACAACTAACATTAATAAAAAATATTTATGGACCCAATTTTCAGGGCATTATTGTCATTTGGTAAACAAAAAAACAATAATTTAATTTACATTATACTTTGTGATTTTCAAACTAAGACACTTTGACCGGGACGGAGGTAGTATGTTTTTTTTGTCCGAACATTTGCAACGGTTGTATGATGGCTGGAGAGACGACGTAACACGTATTTTCAAGTTGCTATGTTGCGTGGGTGGTTTGGACCAACACTACCAGATGGTGTAAGTTAGACCTTCTGGAAGTTGGTTCGACAAAGGATCATTTCTACTTCCTAAATCAGGTGTCGAAGATCGCGCATAAGATACAAATGGTGAAATCGATTTTGATGGTGGTGGCATTTGGAGAGCCCTGAACAAACTTATCTTTGAGAACGAGCCAATGAAGATTGAGTCCATGTTAGGGGAGATAAAGGTGTTAAGTTTTTTGTAAATAAAAAGTAGAGAGAAATGTTTGAAAATAGATTGGTCTAGTTGGAGTAGCTTTTCTTTGTAAGTGTTTGTTGTATCTTGCAGGAAAGACTGGTTTGGAACCGGAGATAGCCTTCGCTACCCCTCAAATTTTCGCCGATAGCGCAAATTTCTATATGTTTTGATAGGTTTTCGTATTTGGATACCTCTGAAAAAATATAACGTTACCTTGTTTTTTAAAGCCCAAACAAATTAAAAGTCGAAATCAATTAAAGCCCTTTAAGCCCATACAAAATAAAACCATTGTTTTTTGTTCCATGATACTCGGACGCTTGGTTTAGGCCGGACATCAACATTCAATGCAACAAAGTTTCATCCATTCGGTGCTCCTTCAGTCCCTCTTCCACGGTTTGAATTCTACTTGTTTAATTTAGATTTTCTTTTACTTCTTTTTAAAATTGTAACTGTTTATTTGTTTATATAAATTGTTAATTTGGAATTGTCTATGGACAGTTGAATGATTTTTTTTTTCTAAACATTGAATTTCTTTTAATTTATGTTGTTTATGGGACTTGAACCTAAGACCTCCACTCCCAAGCTCATGTGTTTTAAAGGCTTTATCTTTGGCAATGAATCATCACCCCAAACCCATTGGTAGCAATTGAATGATTGATTATGGTTTGTTGGTTATTTTGATAATATAAACTGAAAATTGTAATTGAACTAGTAATGTGACCCCCGCGTTGTGGCGGGGTAAACCGTGAAAGAAATCATTTTGATAGAAACAAAGCAATCCAGTTTTAGCGATGCAACGACCAGTTGTTAGACTAATCAACATTTAAATATCTTTTGACACAAACGTTACATGTTACGTTCTTATATAAGCATTTTTTTTGTTGAACAATACTAAGGTTGGGTATCTGTAAGTTGTAGTGCAGACATTAAACTGCACCAAAAGCAGCGTTGATAACGTTAAACCACGTATACGCGTTAAGCACAATAACTTGCGTGTGAAATGTAAAAAATCTCCATTAGATTGTTAATTATATGTTTTTCTAAGAAAAATACAACTTTTATCCGGTTGGTTATTAACTAAATAAACTTCACTTCGATATATGAATTGGTAGGAGAACTAATGAAGTATTTTATATAAATTTGAGTGGTAGTTGGTCCAATCACCAAAACTAATATTCTTTAACTTGTGTGGAGACAAAAAAAAAACACATATGTATAACATGTTTACAAGGGTACAAAAAGAATTGCATCTTGTACAACAAATAGTACACAAAATAAAGTACATCATTGTGAGCATAATGTACAAGGATTTATACACAATTTAAAGTGAATAGTAGATTTGTGAGGCAACTTCATTTTGAAAATTGTAATATATATATATATATATATATATATATATATATATATATATATATATATATATATATATATATATATAATAGGGATTTAATGTTTACATGTAAATTGGAATTGATTATGTATTTATGGTTTAAAATTTGTCCATTCTAGAATTAGGAAACTTGGAAGAAGAAACGACAAAGTCATTTTTTAAACGAAAATTCCAAAAAAGATGATACCAGTCTTACACCAAGTTAAAAAAAATATCTGTTAATGTATTAAATACGTAAAAAAAATTCGTTGACATTGTATAAAATACAGTAAAAAATAATAATTTTGAACGTTGCCCTTAAGACTTTGGTCTAGATTCACTACTGGTAACTTGTTTTCCTGCCTCTGCTAGCTTCTCGGCAGGAAGGGCGTAGGTTTGTCTGATTTATAGAAATTTACCATTAAAAACAAAAAACATATATATGTTTTTCACTTTTTATTTTAGGCGTGTTTCTTAAAAAAATATTATATGCCTTAAATTAATTTTAAGATGTGTTTTGTTTTTTTGCCTGAATTTGATTTGTTTTTATTAGTTAATTTATTTAACATATACGAAAAGTAAAATAATTAGTTATTAGTTATAAAAGATATAAATAGTTGAAAAAAGATGGAATATGCAAATCGTGATCGTACAAAACCGTACGCGACATTTTGGAGCGTCGATCTACACTTTCCATTCAGTTGAGAGCGGTTGAGAAGATCCCGTGTATTTTAAGCGAGAAGGGTACGATTGTCTTTTTGATTCGTAATTTAAATTTGGTAATTAGCGTATAAAACGGTTACGATCCTGACATTTAGCTTAATCAAAATCAATTTCTTATTTACGAAACAATTTTTGTACCGTAAACTATCAATTGAGCTCTCTTGAGTTCATGAACCAGTTTTCAATCGATTTTTGTGATTTAGGTTTCTGAAATGGAAGACGATCGTGAATGTAAGATTTTGCTCTGTTTGAACTAATCAACAGTAGATGTATATTATGTTTACAATCGTGGCAGTAACCTGTATGTTAGTTTCTATGAGAATCACATGATAATTGATTAGTTTAGTTTGCGAGCGTGTTACAGGCGTGTTCATATTAGGAGTGTTTTAACATGTTTTGATTTTTTATGTTCATACTATGAGCGTATCATGAGCGTGTTACTATGACTGATTATAATGTTATATAATATGAGCGTGCTATCATCGTTTTACATAGGATTGTTAAAATGGTTGATTATAATATGAGCGTGTTTTGAGCGTGTTTGGATTACTTTGTGAGGTTTTTTTGATGTTAACACGTTTTATAATATGAGCGTGTTACTATTAGGATTGTTAAAATGGTTGATTGTAATATGAGCGTGTTTGGATTACTTTTATGAGGTTTTTTTAGTGTTAACACGTTTTATTTGATGTTTTGTGTAGATGATTCAAATGTTTTGATTTAAGGTCAAGGGGTTGATCATTCCTGAAGTTGCTTCTTTTTACAAACCTGTTAAAGGAATCACGTTTTTTCAATTGATCAAGCATTTGATTTTATAGTGAATATGCTAAAAAATCTGGATTTGGGGTTCGTAAAGGTGGATCTTACGTGCATGATGGTGCACTAAAGACCAAGTATTTTACATGTTGTAAAGAAGGTCACAAGCCAGCTAAAATATATGATTCAAAAGGTGATTGTAATGAATCAAGCAAGCCATATTAAAAAAGGAGGAAGAGTTCGACAATTAGATGTGGTTGTAGAGCACATCTACAGTTAAAATCTGTTGACGGTGTAATTTTTAAGTAGATGATTTTGTTGAAGGCCAAAATCATAGAATGGTTGCAGATTCTGATATGCAGTTTGTTCGTTCTGCGAGGAAGTTAACACATGTCCAAGAGGAAGCTATTTATGAGCTGTCTAATATGAACCTGGGACCTGTTAAAGCGTTTAACCTTATGAGAACACAGTACTGTGGTTTTTAAAAAGTAGGTGCAACTAAAGATGATTGTAAGAATATTAAACAAGGTTTGAATTGTTATATTGGAGAGTACGATGCTGAGATGATTGTTCAGAGATTCTGTGCGAAGAAAACATTTTCATCCGATTATTCTTTTGAATATAATGTCAATTATGATCGTGAGTTAATTCGTGTGTTTTGGGCTGATGAGATTTCAAAGAGTAATTATCTTGCATTTGGGGATATTATATCTTTTGATGGTACATTTAAGACTAACAAGTAAGTTTGTGTGTATGTATAGGATTGTGTGTATGCATATGTTTGTGTGTATTTATATGATTTTTTTATACAGGTACAAAATGGTTTTTGTACCGTTCACAGCAATTGATAACCATATTCATAGTGTGACCGTCGGTGTTGGATTATTAGTTTCTGAAACTATTGAATCGTACACTTGGTTATTGCAAATGTTACTTAAGTCTTTTGGTCATGCACCGAAGGTTGTTGTTACTAATCAAGACCCTGCTATGAAGCAAGCTATTGCATCTGTGTTTCCAAATACAAGGCATAGGTTATGTATGTGGCACATCATGAAGAAAGTTGCTGACAAGGTAACTTTTTTAATTGTGTTTGATTTAATTGTGTTTTAAGCAGTTTAAATAATGAGAGTTTGACAAGCGTTTAATGGTAATATTCTTTTTCTTTGATGTTTAATATGTGAGCGTTTTATGAGCGTCACATGATTATGTATTTTGATAACGAGCGTTTCACAAGCGTTTAACATTTTTTTGTTATCAGGTGGGAGATAATTTATGTAACAACGAAGATTTTAAGAGTAGTCTATGTAATATTGTGTGGACAGATTCAGTTAGTCCTTTAGAATTTGAGGAAAAATGGCAGGCTATAATGGATGAGTTTGAGCTTGACAAGAATAAATGGCTTACTGAAATGTATGAAATTAGATTTAATTGAATACCTGCTTTTTATAGAGACGAACCTTTGTCTAGATTGATGCGTACAACATCAAGATCAGAGAGCGAAAACCATTTTTTTGAAAAAGCTACAAATTCTCAGTTAACATTAGTCAAGTTTTTCAACCATTTTGATTTTTGTATGGAGATACAGAGATACAATGGCAGACGGTGTGATCATGATAGTAGGTACACGTATCCGTAGTTAGAAACCAGAAGTTATCTTGAAAGGGAAGCGGTTAGGATATATACAAAATCTATATTTAATGATCTTCAAGATGAAATGATTGAAATTGTTGGTGGTGTTTCACAATTCAGTTCTTGTGAAGAAAAAGGAGGTTTTTTGAGGTGTAAAATAATGGATTTTATCGCGTGTGTTCCAGGTTTTTTGGAGGTAATTATGAGTGTTTAGTAAGCATTTTTAGTTTAAATTTGTTTAAGTTTAAATTAATTAACAAGTGTTTAATAAGCGTTTTACATTTTTTAGGTTGTGTTTAAGAAGGATGGTGAGTTTGGTGAAGATTCTATTGCAACATGCTCCTGCAAAAGATTTGAACAATATGGTTTGTTGTGTCGACATATTTTCTACGTCATGAATATGTATCAAGTCAAGGAATTCCCTAAAAGATATGTAAATCATCGATGAAGGAAAGAGGTTGCGGTGAATATCAGAGCAGTTCTAATGTCAGAGTTTGGTAATGATCAGAATAGAAAGATCAAAGAAATTTCAAGAGAAATAAAGTATGCCGATGAATACCTTATCAATAGTTATGTTGCAGATATTGATTAATTAATTAAATTTAGAGATGAGATGAATTTGATGATTGAAAAAGCAAACTTAACTCGGTATGAAAGGGTACGTCCATCTAAAAGGGACAGATTTTCTGCTGTTTTAGGTTTTGAACAACCATCAGAAGTTACTGTTCGTGTACCTACAGGAATAATAAACAAGGGTCGTGGCTCACACAAAAGAATTAAACCAAAGAAAGAGATAGCCATTAGTCGATCTGGGAAGAGTTCTAGGGAGTTTTATATTTGTCACCAACCTGGCCACAATAGCAGAACCTGTAAAGCATTGTAGCAGCAACCGCAACAATGAATTACAAGGGTGAGTATAGCGTTTTAGATAGAGAGATTAGCCATATTCTTTTTCAGCATGAGTAGAGCGTTTTATATGAAAAGAGTTAGCCATTGTATTTTTTTGTTCAAAGATTGTGGATTACTATTGTATTTTTTTGTTCAAGCGTTTGACAAGCGTATCACAAGCATTTAGATTAAACCTTCTATTTATTTATATTTTTAAACACGCGGGTTATACCCGCGGCAGACCATCAGACCATCATGAGACCATCAGATCATGGAAACTTACAAGATAAGATTAAAAAAAGAAAAAAGAAAACTAAAACCCCATCAACCCCCATCAACCCAAACCCCATCAACACCCATCGCTCCCTGTTTCTTGATGATATCATGCCCAACTTCCTTGAACTCCATGTTGGCTGAAAATTTTGAAACCATGTCAACTAAAGTACCATACACGGAGTCGTAGCATGTAGTCTGCTGTTTCAGGAACTCAGCAGTTTTTGCCTTGAACTCATTGTCTGGTAGCTCCATGAGTTCGTTATATGCTTCAAGAGTTTTTGATTTCTCTTAAAGCACGTAGGCCTATGAGTGTTGAAGGTCGGTTTAAAACTTCACATCGTTTGCTTTCTCAAGATCCAGTTTGGCTTTCACCATGCTTTTGACGGCTTTATCACATGAAAACATTTTTTGTGTGTTTTTTAAGTGTTTTGATGTGATCCGAATAACAAGAATGGATTTGAAATACATAGACATAATTTAGATGTCTATTAATTGTGGGTAGTTGAGATAGAGTTATTCAGTGTCATTTAATTTTGATGTAAGCTATAATCATCACACAAATGTCATTTATTATTTATTAAGCGTGTTTGAAGCGTGATATATATACTTTTTAATCTTTTTGGTAGTTGACATAGTGTAATTTAATTTAATTGATTTGATGTAGGCTATTATTACAAAAATCCTTTTCAAAAATTTGGCAGATGAGTGGTAATAAATGTAATTAAGTTTTGTACAAAGCTAGATTAAAATTTAGTTTTTTTAACAAGATACAGTGGCTTAGCGTGTAAGAGCGTATAATGAGCGTCTCATAAATTCGCTCATACACTGTTTGTATGTTGCGTCCGTGAGCATATAGTGTTGAGCGTTGTTCAAGAGTTTTGTCTTTTTATTATGAATTTTTTTTACTATTTTGGTCCGTGAACCTGCATTTCTTTTGTGTTTTGTTGTCCTTTTTTTTACTATTTGGTCCATGATCTTTTCTTTTCCTATATATATGCTATATTTTGTCACACTTATATCCACACATCTCAAAATCAGTTATAATGGATGCCTCATCATCATCATCATCATCATCATCAACATCATCATCATCATCATCATCAACTTTCAAGGAAGCCTTGAAGATGAAAATTGTTGAGCAGGTAGCCGCCGACAAAGCTTGTCGTGACAAGCTAACACATGAGTTTGTAATGCTTAACAATAATATGGATTACAGGGATGTTATTACGAATGTTCTTGTCAAATGCCTGCTAGTATTATTCGAGATCTTGCGGTTTTGTTTATAGTTGACATAGGGAAGAATGAGTTAGAACAGTTCAAAGCATTATCAAAGGCAATTCTTGAACTAAACTGTTCAATGAAATTGAAGTTGGATTTTCTCAAGTCACTATTAAAGTAGGGGGCTAGTGGGTGATGTGTTGAGAGTTTGATGAGCGTTTTGTAATGTTCTTTTTAAACTTTTTTATCATGTAGTATTTTGTGTGGTAATAATAATATTCCAATGTTTTGTTAGTAGATTTTTACTAACATAAGGCCATTGATTAAAATAGACAACAAAGTTTTGAAAGTAGTCAAATTAGTTGTTGCCTTCTTTTGAGTTCTTCAACTATCTCCTCCGCGAACATATCGGTGTCGTGATTTTCAGTAAATTGTTGCGCCTTCTCGATATGATAATCTCTTTTCTTGTTTAGATCTGACAGAAGGATTTTGCCCAAATACTTTGACCTCAACTTTTTTTTAGTTGATTCACTTGTTTAGGACCTTCCTTGTAAAATCCGCACGTCCACGGTTTCTTCCCATCATATTTCTCCATGTGTCTCAAAGCAAAAATCCCACAATCTACACCATTTTTGGTTGTTCTCCATGTCATCCTTAATCTTGTGATTGGAGCCTTTTGGATTTGTTCAGCAATGGGGTGACTGATTTTCTTACGATACATGACAAGACGGTTCTCTTAAAAAATTAAAAGCAGTTAAGTATTTCACAAATTTATAATAGATTTTTGTTGAGAGTTTGTTGAGCGTTTACCAGGATTTGAGGATTCTTGTTGTATCTTTCTTTAAAAAGTCATCTGATTTCTTTTTGTTTATCCTCTGGCCTTTTAAAATTTTTATCAGCCGGTACTTCCTGATGTGCACTGTTGTCAAGCAAATCTATCACTCTTGTTTGAAGGTTGAAAGCAACCACATAGAAGTGGTCATTATGTAGAATTGGCACGAGGAAAATAGCAACTTCCTTCATTGTTTTGACATCACCCTCATCATCTGTTTTTCAATGTTGTCCGTAAACACATCGAGTCTTTGTTCGTTTGTGTGACCAGATGCCTCATTATAATTGTCACTTGTCTGCATAAGAATTGAAATAAGCGT
Organism: Bidens hawaiensis; assembly: GCF_021521415.1. Taxonomy (NCBI): domain Eukaryota; kingdom Viridiplantae; phylum Streptophyta; class Magnoliopsida; order Asterales; family Asteraceae; genus Bidens; species Bidens hawaiensis. The sequence continues at coordinate 158,561 of NW_027496061.1, forward strand.
TTGATAAGCGTAGATACATAATAGATGTTCAAGAGTTTAACAAGCGTTTAACAAGCGTTTAAAGATAACAGGTAGATTAAAGCATACTAGCAATGTGCTTGTACCAAAGAGCCTGAATGGTGATTCTGCAAATTTTTTCTTTTCTTCATAATTGATTAGTTCACAGAATGCATCCATTGCATTTGTTGTTAAATACAAACCAGGACAAAAACTTTCAAAATCACCTTAAATGAATCTGTGTAAGTAGACTTGAAAACCTCTTCCCATATGTCTTTAAGACAAAAAAAAATATATACTCAGCAACTGTTTTTTCATCATCTGTGACTGATGTGCCTATTTTAACATCTTATAAAAGATATGGTGATTTCAATGCAGGAGCTAACTTTCTCTTTCTTTTTTCTCTCACCAACTCTTTGTCTTTATTTTCTTGTATTAATGATACCGGAGATGTAATTTTGGGTATCATTTTTGAAGTTATTGTCGGTGTTATGAAATTTTCACTTGGTGACATACCAATGTCAGCTTTTGAAATTTTCACTTGGTTTTTCTCTTCAACTTTAGTAACTGAAAAACAATAAGGACAAGTCACTATAGCAGCTTACTAATGTGAAAGCCTGAGATCTCAGATCTAAATCTTAATACACGATTAACGGTTCTAGTTCATCATTACTCTTACCGATTATATGTTATGTATATATTAGTATTAGTCGTATATAGGTATATATATATTATGGAATAGATTAATTAGATGAAGTTTTGATCGAGAGGACACTTGGACGGCAATTCAATATCTTAACTCAAAAACTTCATATTAACAGAGGAGGGACCCTCTATTAATAGACGATGGAATCTAATTCGTTACACATTCCGAACGAACTAGCCTTCCAATTCGTTACATTACAATAAATAACGAACCACCCCTGATTCGTTAAACATCCTTAACGAATCAGGAGGAAACTTAACTTAAGGTCTAGTTCGTTAAACATCCTTAATAAACTAGACTGTTCTTCTAACGAACTAACTTAACATAAATAACTTTTACATTAAAATAAACGATAAATACAAAACGATAATTACAAAGACTCGAGACGCAAAACCGTGTACTAACAGACACCCCCTCGTCTTGAGCTCTTTGTCTTTAAATTACTTGAAGCTCTTGGTCTGCCAGTCTCTGCAGCTATGAATACCATGTCCATGACACACACGAACAACGCGTTGAAATTGCATTGCTCGGTCATAGTCTTTACGACGCTCAATTAATATCTTATTCTTGAATACCATGTCATTGTCGGTCTCTGTCAAGTTCACGAGCCATATAGGATCAATGATCTTTATCAGCTCGGTCTTTAAGCCTTTACCCAATACAATAACGGCCTCGCCAGTTCGGTTGTCATAATACCAGCGGTTGAAAGATAAATACATATGTTGATTCAGCGTCTTGATCGGTACACGCTTCATTATCTTTGGAGGCTTTACTTTAAGCACCAACTTTCTCCAGCCCGTCCTTGGATCAATCTCATCGATGCGCTTTCGAATCGGAATCTGTGGCTTGAAAAATTTAAACCCATGGTTGACCTCAAATAGCAGATGTTGATGAAACCAATATGAATGTCGATTTTCATAATACTGAATGCCGTTCTCCCATTTAGTAATACAGACCTTTAAATCTGAATCATAATAATGTCACCTCGCATTTTAGATACGACTTTAAAAGATGTCATCTGATTTGCTTGAGTGCGAGCGACAGCTATAACCTTCTGCTCTTTATCCACATACCTGTAAGCATCGATAATTTTACGAGCTTTCTTGTTCCGATAAGCGAACCATCTTTGAATATCAGCAACAGTCGGATCTCGTATCGAATCAAATCTTGTATCAACAACATTTTTGCCTTTTGATACCTTTTCCAGATGATCCTCGGCTGCATTGACTGTTTCTTCATTAAATATTGGAGCACCCTTATCAACATTAGTGTGTTGATATAAATCAGGGTATTCCTCAGCAGTCATGTCCTCAATCTCCACCTCCTCATCCTCATAAATAAAAGACGTGTTCATCTCAATATTTGGATCATTTAAGATCTCTTCATCGTTCTCGACCACCCCATCGTCCTCAGCCTCTAACACGGTTAATTCATCATTATTTAGACCAAGCAGTATAGAAATCTGCTCTCGTGTTAAGGATCTTTCAACAAATTGTCCTTCTTCAATCTCATCAGCATTAACAATGCTTCTAACCACCCCCATACTATCAACAAAGATGAAAGTATTAGCCTTGATCATCTCAATGGGTTTAGCGGCTGTATAATCACGATAAACAATTATATGCTTTCCCGAATCACCAACTGCACTTGTACCAGCACCAGAGGACGAGCCGTGAGTTTGATTCGGCTCACTTCATCTAGTACCCGACGCATAAGGATCTTCATCATCGTTCTTAAGTCTTTTCAATGCGTCGTCCTTGCATGTCAGTTGCAAGATTAGATCCTCTTGCTCTTTTATTTTCACCCCTAAGACGTAACAATCTCACGAAGGGCTTTGGTCTCTTTTTGACAAAAGGAGACATAGCTCAGTAGCTTCTGATTCTCCATTAAACGCTCTTGATTCAGACGATCAGCAAACATTTGATTTTCATAAATATGAAGTAAACTCAAAAGCATATTCGTCTGCTGATCCTGAGACATTGCATGAAACAAGGGAGGAATCGGCTGAACAAGACCTTGAGGACGATTGAGCCTCATAAATGAAACATACATAGGTGGTGGAGGCATCATCATCGGTGTTGGAGACACAACTGAAGTAACAGTCATAGGTCTTGGTAATGTAGATAAAACAGATTGAGGGATCATACCAAGCCTAGAATCAGACATGAGCGTGGTCGTCAACGTAAATTCCCGGGTGCGAGTAGTAAGCGGCACCGCCGGGTATTGAATAATGGACGACCTTGGAGGCTGGACTCCAAATGATATACCAGCTCCAGCAATCACTCGACGTTTTGAGGATCCTTCACCAGCTAATTCTTTTCCTTTTCTTTTACGTTCAGCAGCTACAACAACAGCTGCCTCAGTCTCAACACGTAGCTGTTGAGCTGGATCTCTACCATCACCACCATTACCATCATTATCATCACCCTCGTTCCCACCTGCTCCTTCCTCACGCTCGGAATCCGAGTCATCGTGGATCCAGCGATCATTGGGAAGACATACATAATCTGGATTAACCGGATGACCAATCAAACGTTTGGTCCGTGTAGGATCTTTGCTATAAATCTTCATCCTTCGTACAGTGTCAGCAGTCATATGCTCAAGCGGTAGCACATCATCTACTAAAGCTTGATCAATAACTAAATTTGGAATCAAATCTTGAATAATCAACTGAAGGAATCGAGGATACATCAGGAACTTCTTTCGTTGAATCACCATAAGGCATTGTTACTTAAGGTGATAGGAAATCAGCTCAGAGAAGTTGAATGGCTTGCTTAGTATCAAAGCAACAAATGCGGATTGTAACATAATCCGACATTCGTCGAAGCCACCTTTACGTCTTCCTAGGCAATGGATTAATACATGCAATAAATACTTGTAAGTGGGACATAATCCTGCCTTGTTATACATAGAAGCTTCAAGGTCACCATCATAGAATACACGATGAAATAGACCCCTGATCAATCCTTTGTCAAACTCACAATGATTATCAATAGTATCTTCAAAATGAAGAACCCGTCGAATAACATCGGTATCAACAATAATAGGTGTTCGGTTGATCGTAGCCTCAATGTGGTTGTCAGATTCAACATACCTAGCTGTATTCCAAAACTGACGGATAATGCTTAAATAAACAGTCGGTCTTAGGGATGGAAATGGGTCGGGTTTGGGTCGGGTTTAGGTATTCCCAAACCCATACCCGGTTATTAAAGTCCATCCCAAACCCGTCCCAAACCCTCCGGGTTTTAATCGGGTAATTACCCGTCGGGTTTTGGGTTTTCCCATCGGGTTTCGGTTTCATATCGGGTTTTGATAAAATACCCGTCGGGTATGCCCAGCTCAAAACCTGGCGGGTTTTGACAAAATATAACTAATCGATTATAAAGATGCTTACCATAAAGATATAATATCTCAAATAATTAACATAACCAAGTTTCGACAAATAATTTATTTGGAATAAAGTATATTTATAATATAATAATCTATATCGGGTACATCGGGTATATAATCGGGTAAATGGGTTTATGCTATCGGGTAATCGGGTCGGGTAATTGGGTATATTAGAAATCCCAAACCCGTCCCAAACCCTAATGGGTCGAGTATTACCATCCCATTTATGTCGGGTTTCGGGTTCTCCCATCGGGTTCGGGTTTCTTTGCCATCCCTAGTCGGTCTTGCAGTCATTGCAAAATGAATGCATGATCGTCTGATGAATGCTAGCATGTTTCCAAATACATCATCTTCAGCAAAATTCGTACCGACAAAAGCAAAAACGTTATGCCTTTTGTCGTACGAAAGCAATGTTAAATTTTGTTGTTGTTGTTGATCAGCAACAAGAGGATCTTGATCCATATTATCGGCCATTGCTCTATATAAACAAACCTGAAAATTAGTGACAATGAATAATAATAAAAATAATAACACTTATAATAAATAATTAATAGTTTAAAATTACCAAGAACATAAAAAGTCAAAATTACAATTCTGAAATCAATACCACCATAATCAGCGATGTATAACCGAGAACAAAATATCACAAGGATCTCTGAAACACATCGCAAATGTGTGTGTATTGAAATTATGTACCAAATCATGGTACAACGCAGTTAAATTAAGGGTTTATTAAAAGCATAAAACCCGATAACAACATCAAACAATTAACCCATCAAATCGTCATCAAATTTGATGAAAATCGTTACGTTGTAACCGTCTATATCTTGTGAATCTGAAAAACTTATTAGAATAGTGTATATAATGATGGTCAAGTTTCAGAGAAAAATTAGGCAGAGTAACTGCATGTTTGTGAAGAAGAAGGTGAATAGTGAAGACAAACCGCCTTTACTAATCCCTATATAGTCTGACACGGCACAGTTTTCAATGTAACGAATCATCAGATTCGTTTGAATTTTGAAATAACGGAATTAGGTGATTCGTTATCTAAAAAATCATGTGTGGCATAACGAATTAAAAGTAATTCGTTACAGAGAGGCGAAAGCGAATTAAATTAACAAATTGGATCTCAATTCGTTATCAATGGCATTAATTCGTTAATTTAACGATTCATATTTAACGAATTACATTATGTAATTTTAAATTAAATAATAAAATAAATTAATTAATTAAATAAAGAATTAATAATACCAATTATTTAAATAACATACCGAGATCCCGTATCCCGATAATCAATTACCTTAATGTGTTTTACGTTTTGAAACTCTTTAACTTAAAAGGAATTAAATAATATGTAAAACAAAAAAGCAAAATCTTTTAGGTATTTTGATCTTTTGATGTAAAATATTTACAAAAGAAATATTCGAAAATAAAAACATACAACAGAAAATGTTTTTGTGTTTTTGTATGATTTATCAAAAGCAGTACATATTTTTGGATTTTTGTTGAGTTTGAGCAGAGAATCATATTGACCAAATTACCCTTCCATCACAATTTTATATTTCAGCGATATTGTGACTGGTGTTAAGTCGGTCATTGATATTGTTGTCCACTTAAATCTTATAACAAACCTTCAAGCATTTTTGTGATATGATTAAAGGTTCAATTAGAGCACAGAATATCAGAAACTACCAGCCTCTAATCTCGGTTCAAGCTTAATTTGATTTTTGCCATATCAACCCAACTTGAATTAAACCATTATAGTGTCGATCAAAATTTTTGAAGTTTTTGAACCTTTGAGCAATGCATCAAGTTTCATTTACCGTGAGTGAGTATGCATGAGTCCATCTGTCGGCTTACATACATTGTGTTCCCTAGGGTCCGCTTCTTATTGGTATTGAGACGTACGCATGGGAGGAACAATTGTATGACTAACAGTGGATTTTGATCAAGTCAGTAGTTTAAATTTGTACGAGGTACAGAAGTGATCAAGTTTAATGACTTTGGGTTTGCTCTAAAAGCGAGTGAAATATTCATGCACATGAATACCCAGATGATTATGCCGCATAAAGACTCACAGTGTTCAGAACCCTAACGCTTGTTATTTGCTTTATTTTATTTTTGGTGATCAGACAGATATTAGGCTTGAGTATGACAGGTTATTACATTTCTGCCGTCCTCACCGAGATTTTTGGTAGAGACTAACACCTCTTTCAATTTGACATATTTTTATGTTTATATCACATATTTTGCTCAAACAGCTTGTTTAAGACCTATCAATGCACCAACGATTAAGCACTCAGTCTTTTAAGCTTATTTCTTGTAGGATTTGGGGTCAAACAATCAATGTTCTATCATTTTCTCTTTTTGCTTCAAAAAATCAAAATTTTGAGGAGCATAAAAATAAATTCAATTGCCCCAGTCACTTTCATTATATAGATTAATGGCTATCCTATCAATATACAAGTAGATAACAGGACTAATACATGCAAGCATGTTTCACAAACTTAAATAACCGACATAGTTTTCAGCGAAAGAACAAAGTAAAAACGCATAACAAACGCCCCATAAACTTTCCATTATCAGGTAAATGGCTATCCCGAATGTTTACAAGTAAAAGTCAGGACCAAACATATACAAGTATATGTCCTTCAAATGTAGGTAATTGACATAATTTTCAGCGAATGTATGCAAAACTCTTTTTGGATTTTCTCTTTACATACATAAAACACAATCTTTTTGTCTTTTTCAATTTTCTTATAAATATAATAAAACTTCACAATCTCTTTGGATTTTTGGATTTTTCTGTACAAACGAAAGTTTCACAATATTTTTGTCTTTTCAAATTTTCAAAAACTAAAAGGCACAATATTTTTGGTTTTTCTCAAATTTTCTATGTTTTTTTTAGAATTTTCAAAAGTTTAAACAAGAAGAACATATTTTTGCCTTTTTCAAATTTTTAATGTTTTTGGATTTTATCTATACAAATGAAAAAGCACAATATTTTTGTATTTTCTATTTTTCACCCCTAAAATCCAAAACAAAAGGAAAAATAAAACGAAATTAAAGATAATCATCCTTGTTTCAGGATATCAGCAATGGTTTTTAATCCATTTAAACCAAGCAGAAAATTAAAACGAGTTTTGTCAAATGCTTTGGTAAATAGATCGGCTTTCTGAAAATCGGTATGTACTTTCTCAAGGTCAATTAATTTCTTTTCAAAACAATCACGTATGAAATGATATCGAATTTCGATATGTTTCATTTTAAAATGTTGTACGGGATTTTTGGTGATGCTAATGGCAGCTGAATTATCAATTAAAATGAGAGTAGTAAGAAACTTCAAACTGTAGTCGCATAGATGTTGTTGAATCTACAAAACCTGGGAACAGCAACTCGAGGCTACAACATATTATGCTTCGGCGGTTAAAGTGGAGACCGTTGTCTGCTTCTTACATTGCCAGGAAACAAACCGGCTTCCTAAGAATTGACATCCTGTTGTAGTATATTTAAAGTTAATACTGCATCCTTCATAGTCTGAGTCTGAAAAGGTGGTAAGTTCAAAGTTATCGTCCTTGGGGTACAATAACCCGATGTCTGGATTGCCCCTCAGATATTGAAGAATACGCTTGACCACTGCCAGGTGAGTCACTCAGGGACTTGCTTGGTACCTAGCACATAAACAAACAACAAACATTATATCAGGTCGAGAAGCAGTAAGATACATTAGAGAACCAATCATAGCTCGATATAGGGTAGGATCGACAGTATCCTCCAATTCATCCGGTGATAAATTGTGACCCACGGGGAGAGGAGTTGAAGGGATTTTTCCGACAGTAATCTTGAATCGGCTCAAGACATCGTTCACGTACTTAGTCTGGTGAATGAAGATTTCTTTCGCAGACTGGTGAACCTACAACTCTAGAAAGAAGTTCATCTCTCCCATCGAACTCATTTCGAACTTAGTTTGCATCGACTTCTCGAATTCCTTACATAACGCGTCGTTTGTTGACCCAAAGATAATGTCTTCGACATAAATCTGAATGAGGAGAAGATCATCACCGATGTTTTTATAAAATAAAGTTCAGTCAACAGTCTCTCGCTTGAAGCCGTTATCAGTCAGATAGTAGGCAAGCGTGCCATACCAAGCTCTCGGGGCTTGATGTAGACCATACAGAGCCTTGTTTAAATGATAAACTCGGTCAGGATAATAAGGATCTTCAAAGCAAGGAGGCTGTAACAAAAACACCTCCTCGTGTAGTTCACCGTTGAGAAAAGCACTTTTCACATCCATTTGATAGACTTCAATATTCTTATAAGCCGCATAAGCCAGAAAATTTCGTATAGCTTCTAATCTTGCAACCGGAGCGTATACCTCAGTGTAGTTTATACCCTCTTGCTGATGGAAACCTTGAACCACTAATCGTGCCTTGTTTTTCACGATCGTCCTTTTTACATTTAAATACTCACTTAGTTGGAATAGGCTTCTTAACTCTAGCGGGTTTGTCGATAAGATCCGATACACCCAAACGTGCAAATTGTTGCCATTCCTCTTACATAGCTTCTACCCAAGAAGGATATTGAAGTGCGATACGAGTCGTCGTTGGCTCAACTTGGGATAGAAAGCAAGTGAATTTGGCAATATTTACAATTCCAAAAGAATGTAAATCTGCATAAGCACACAATACATTATTCTCACTCGAAGAAGCAACTTGATGACGTGTTTAAACATCAACATTTTCTTTGGAAGATAGTTATGAATCTTAAGAGTGGGATTATCAGGAACAATAACATTTTTAAATAAGTTAGTGTAATATTCTCCAAGCTCATGATATGAATCATCACTGTCAAGTTCAATAACTTGATCAACAACTTGATTATCATCAGAAAAAGTAGAAGCATTATCAAAAGAAGCTGGAGGATCATCACATGGATCTTCAGTTGGAGCTACAGTTGGAGCTTCAATATCATTAGAACTAGAAAACCTTGGAATTATCAATTGATCTTCAAAATATGCACGAAACAGATCTTCATCTGGTTGCTCAGTTGTTGGAGTAAATGAATTAAACAATCCATCATAATAAAACATCCAGTCGGGACCTTTCCCTTGAGGAGGTGTGGTGTACTTTTTACCACTCGTCAACATAACCGGAGGTGGAATTAAATACCATTTTCTTTGGAGAAGCATAACCCAAAAAATACCCCTCGATGGCTTTTTCTTCAAACTAACCCACATCTCTTTTAAACATCATACATGGACACCCAAATGGTTCCAAGTACTTTAAGTTAGGCTTTCGTTTGTTTAAAAGCTCATAACTCGTCTTCTTGAGTCTCTTAAGAGTCAGAACCCGATTAAGTGTATAACAAGCAGTATTCACATCCTCATTCCAGATTTGGACAGGAAGCTTAGAATCGGCAAGTATAGTTCTAGCGGCTTCAATCAAAGTTCTGTTTTTCCTTTCAGTAAGACCGTTTAGTTGTGGTACATATGGGGCACTGTATTCTCGATGAATTCCTTTTTGAACACAAAAGAAATCCAATACAGTATTTTTAAATTCAGTACCATTATCACTTCGAATTCTCCTCACTTTTTGCTTGTATAGTGATTCGATCTTAGTGATTAAATTTTGAACCAGAACAGGTGTTTGATCTTTTGAGCTCATAAATAAGATCCATAAGTATCTTGAATAATCATCGGTAACCACAAGACAATACCAATATCCAGAGATACTAGCACGATTCACAAGACCAAACAGATCCATATGAAGTCGTTCTAAAGGTGTGTCAATGGAATTAAATAACTTAGACGGATGTGGCTTTTTCTTCTGTTTCCCTTTCTTGCACGCAACACAGTGGTCAGATAATTTAAAGTTCTTTAAATAAACACCTTCAACCAAGTCATTCGCCATTAAATAATTCAACTTTCGAACATGAATGTGACCCATTCTACGATGCCATAGAATAGATTCCTTCTCAGTTGCTTTTGAGACGAAGCATGTTGCAATCGATGTTGATACTTTAGAACACATATTTAAGACATAAATATTATTCGATCGAGGTGATCGCATGACAACCATGTCCTCGGGAATGACGTATCCCGGTTTCAGAATCAGACGTTCTTTATCGGTAAATATTGTAGTGTACTTCTTGTCACATATTTGCGAAACACTTAATAAGTTATGGTCAACCTTGTCACAATAATTGACCTTCTCAATCGTGATATGACCATTTGAAACTTCACCTTCTTGTGTTATCATTCTCCCAGAATTCCCAGCAAAAGCCACATAACCCCCTTGAATATTTCTCACATTTGTTAAGAGGTCGAGATTTCCAGTAATATGACGAGAACATCCACTATCCATTATACAGTTTTCACTAGACACGGTCTTGGATGTACCCTACACACAAAGTAAAAGTGATTATTTCAAAAAGGCAGCCCATGCCTTAGTCTTGGGCACCTCTTGAGTTTCATGAGAAACTACAAATTTAGCCGAATGCAATTGTTGTTCAGCAACTTGAGAATAAGTTACAAGCCTTTTAGACTTTCGTCTCTGATAGGCCACTTGAATGACATTTGAGTTCACATTCTTGCATATTGGCTCAGTTGGAACAAACTTCGGTTTAACATGACCATAAGTTTCATTCACATGAATTACCTTACGTGGATTCACATTTGAAAACATGATGTGAGTATCATCATCACATGACAAAGGTCACTTAAAAATCTCCTTTATCACAGAAACCGGTTTCGATTGGTCCTTGACAAATGGATGAAGATTCTGAGATTTCTTCTGTCCACAGTTTCTCACAACATGACCTTGTTGACCACAAAAAAAACAACTTCGCATGTCCACATGATCATTTTGAGATTTAGCAAAAACGGATGCCACAGAAGGTTGATGACTCACATTCTTAGTAAAATGCTTGGCCAAATCATCAAACGACACCGATTTCTTTTTCAAATAAAAATCAAGATTAGAGCAGTTTGAAAAACTATGCAAAGTGTCAGTTCCAGTAGATTTCACAAACTGAATTTTCTTAGCATTTTTTAATACTTATTTAGCTTTAATCAACGGGTCTGATGTGTTTTATGTTTTGGCACAATCATACTGATGTTCAAGATCTTGTATCTTGGATGTTTCATTGTGAAAGACACTTTCAATCAGCTCTGGTTTGATAATGCTAATCGGAATGTCTTTCTCAGTGAACATTGTGTCCATTCCTTTTAATTTAAACACACGAACAGTTGATGGCTTGGAAACAATAGTATTGATAAAACGCATCAAATCCTCATCAGAAATTTTGGGTTTTTCTGATTTCTTAGCCTTCACCGGTTTAGCCTTAACTTGTTCTTCCTTTCTCACTTGAGCCATGTGAGAACCATACACGGCCTCTTCAAATTCATGAGGTTCACATAAAATGTAATTAGAACTTGGAATGTTCTGATTTTTGTGTATCACTTCGAGTTCAAACACATCCTCAATGATGACTTTATCAACATTTTCAACAAAAACTTTGTTTCTTTCCACATGAGGTTTTTGAGTTGGTGGTTGGGCTTTAGCATTTTCAGATTTTACTGGTTTAGGTTTGTCAGAAACAACGGGTTCTTTCACAAACATTTCTTATTCTTTTCTAGAAAAAAGATTTGCTCTATAATCATTTTGAAATGGTGGTGGTATCTCAACAAAACCTATACCCTTTTTAGAATCTTTTTGCTTACCAGATACTTCGATTATTTCATTTAGCAAAAAGGATGAATTTCTAAATTTTCCCAACTTATTTTTCAACTCAAGAACTTCATTCTCAAGCTCGGTTATCTTAGAACGATGTTTCAAGATTTCTTGAAATTTTTGATCATTGATTGTCATTTTGACAGACAACTCAGCTTTGAGATCATGATTGCTTGTCGACAATGCTTCAATTTTCTTCTTATATCTCATTTGAGAATCTAAAGATTGTCGATAAGTATTCTTAAGTGAAGCATTTTCTTTTACTAAACAATCATTGTGATTTTTCAAAGAGCTAATTTAGGCTTGTTTTTCTCACATTCAACACAAGAAATAGAACAACTAACCTCATTTATTTTGGCCATGCAAGCAAAACTAGTTGGAATCTTTTCACATGAATCGTCAGAATCAGACTCAGTATCATTGTCAGAAGATAGCTCACTCCTACTTGAATGTTGGAAATTTTCATTTGACCCGAACATAGCCAGATTAGCTTGATTATCATTGCATAGCAATCTTTGTGACCAATCAGTTCCATCCATGTTGGACAGCATAGCCTGTGACCCAGAAGAAGAAGATGGTTTGATACCAGAAGTCTTAACAGTATCATTCCCATTTTCCCAGCTGAACTTCGATCTTGATTTCTAGGACCATTATACTCCTTATTTGGTTTATCACATTCTTTGGCAAAATGTCCAAACTCTTGACAATTATAACACTTAACTTTCAATTTAACGAATCCCAACTTCTTGTTTAATGATGGAAGATCTTTGCCAGTTCAGTTGCATAAACTTTTTAACCTTTCTGACAATCATTGCCATATTCCATTTCAAATCCATGAGTTCCAAATCATCAGGATCGATTTGGTCATAATCTTCATCAGTTAAATCACTTGTGGAAATTTTACTACCAACCAAATTCTCATAAGAAGTCATGAAGGCAGACAAGAAAGCAAAGTTTTGTTCAGCCTCCTTCATGTTCACATTCGGTTGAGCTGAGAATTGATTTGCAGTAGTTGAATTATCAGATCCTCCAAAAGAAACAGAAGCACCAGGTGACCCAGAACTTCCAACAGTGTAGTAACAAGCACGTGGATCACTATAGACAGTTGTAGCATTGTCACTTGCATTTTGTGTAAGAAATGCAGTGATTGGAGAAATTGTTGAACTCAAAGGCATACTCCCACCATAAAAAGCTGGATCTTGATTATCCTTAGAAGACTTTTGACACCTAAGATCATATTCACGAGCTTCGATCTTTTGCATGAACTCAGTCGCAGTCAAATCTTCATTACTGAAATAATTATTTTCTTTCAACACCATTAAGGAAGTCGAGTAAGAACTCGGTAAAGCACTCTTGATGCTATCAATCTTATCACTTTTAGAAGGTTCCATCTTCATCTTGTCCATTTCGGCTATCAGATGATTAAATCGTGTTGTCATTTATTCAACAGTCTCACTTTTAAGTAAGTTAAAATTTCTAAATTGAAACTTTAACATCACATTCTTGCTTTCTGCAGTGTTGCCCATACTTCTCATACGAATGTGTTGAAACAACGAAGCACAAATTTTGATGCTACCGACTTGATGAAATATGTTTTCAGGTAATGGCATTGTAAGAGTTGAGTATGCTTTCGTTTCAATCTCCAAAGCTTTCTTTTCTTCTTGAGAATATTGTGAGATGGCTTTAGGTGTGAATCCAATTGTTTCATCTCCAATCATTGGAACAGTATACACTTCATCCAAACAGTAAGAACAATCAGGGTGAACAGAACCCAGATGAGCACGAAAATGAGGTTCCCATTTAGCAAAGTCACTAAATTTCATCAATCAAGGACACTTGGAATGACATCCAATTTCAGTGTCCAATTGTAACATTTGATGCATGAGCATGTTTTGAGAAGCTAACGCGTAAAAACCAGCCATCTTGATAAATAACAAGACAATCAAACTTCAAGGGTTGAATTTGAAAATATCATAAACGAAATGGGAACAGTAAGGTTAACAAATTTTGAATAGTGTTTAACGAATTAGAAATATCATGAATTAAAAATTGTTTGTGTAACGAATCTGGAACAGTGTCACACAAACTGAGTCAACGAATCAGGTCAAATTGACGAATCAGTTTGACTAAATAGGTTAGCGAATCAGATTAACGAAACCAGATTCTAAGTAACGAATCAAGGTAGCGAATCAGTAATTTTACTTAACGAATCAAGTAACGAATCTCTAAGTAAAATCTTAACGAATCACAATGTCAACTTAACGAATCAGATAACGAATCTCTGACTCAAAGTAAAGAATCAGGATAACGAACTTGCTACAGTTGATAACGAATCAACTATAACGAATCAGTTTGTTGAAACAGTTACAACAAACTCTGACAACTATTGCCACGTGGCAAAATTTTGTTATATTTGAGGTTAACGAATCAGCCACGTGTCTGACGAATTGAAGAACACGAATCAGACAGACAACGAACTAAGTAACGGATTGTGTAGCGAATTGATTAAATTTAACGAATCAAGTTAAAGATATAACGAATCTTCAACAGATGATGAAGATCTTCAAATCTTCATCATCTTTTTCCAGATTTCTGGAAAACCAAGAACACGAACAACCAAAGTCAAATCTGTAATACACGTCCAATACTACACCAAATCGTCCAAATAACCTATCAAATTACTCGCAACATCATCGCGAATCCAAATCTAAACATTCCATAAACCTAATTACCTTAACACAAATCCAATTGCACCAAAACAATACCCTATTTTCGGCCAAACTTATATCTAAATCAAACCAATACAAATCTAATCCAATTCACAATCTCAATCCACCAGTCCTTCCCAATACCTAAACGAACCACAATTCAACCAAACTCAATCCATATTCCACCAAATTCACACTGAATTTGATCAAACTCAAACCAAAAACCAATTAATACCAAACTTATATTTATCAGTCCTTAATTAACGAATTAACATACAAATCAAAAGCAATCGAATCCCCGTAAGCTCTGATACCACTTGTAAAAGCCTGAGATCTCAGATCTAAAGCTTAATACATGATTAACGGATCTAGTTCATCATTACTCTTACCGATTATATGTTATGTATATATTAGTATTAGTTGTATATATATTATGGAATCAATTAATTAGATGAAGTTTTGATTGAGAGAACACTTGGACAGCAATTCAATATCTTAACTCAAAAACTTCATATACGGAACCCTCTATAAATAGACGATGGAATCTAGTTCGTTACACATTCTGTAATGAACTAGCCTTCCAATTCTTTACATTACGATAAATAACGAACCACCCCTTGATTCGTTAAACATCCTTAACGGATCAGGAGGAAACTTAACTTAAGGTCTAGTTCGTTAAACATCCTTAACGAACTAGACTGTTCTTCTAACGAACTAACTTAACATAAATAACTTTTACATTAAAATAAATGATAAATACAAAACGATAATTACAAAGACTCGAGACGCAAAACCATGTACTAACAACTAAATTTTATTTTTTTATAAACCAATGCATTTTTTTTCTGTGTCTTACCTATGATATCTTCTAGAGTTGCAACAGTGTTTATGAGATCAATATTATCTCTGGTTTCACCTCTTTTTTGGGCACTAGACTCCTGGGCATTTGTATGAACATGCACCACATCAGCTCCAAGTGAGATAGCTGTGAAGCAATAAGTGTGAGCGTTTAATAAGCGTTTATGTATGAAACTATTAAAAAATATATATAGCCTAATAAGCATTTAAAAAGCGTTTAATACCTTCAGCTTCTTTTGGAATTTCAGTACACAATGGACTTTTTGCAACAGTGTGTCCCATCTTGTCCTCTTTCGATCCAACTTGTGTATCATTCATATAAATATAAACATATTAACACGAGCGTTTGACAAGCGTTCAAGTTGTATAAAGATAAATTTAAGCATATTAATACCTTCATTGGCCCATGCAAGTACTGTAGTAACAACTGAATCAAGTTTATTATTCACTTCTAGCTCTGTTACTATAATATCTTCATCATTGTTTACTTAAGATTCATTACCAATGACAGCTGTCATATAAACTTTTTAAATAATATTCTGAGCATTTGTTGAGCTTTTAATTTGTATAAAAGAAGTTTTTAATTTATTACCTTCTTTGCCCCCCCCCCCCCTAACCCCTGTATTTTCCACTGCATCACCACCCTTTGCATCCCTAACCCCTGCACCAGTAACCACTGCATCACTAACCCCTGCATCACCAACAGTTTTCCCATATTTTTTCTTTTCTTCTGATAGATTATAAACTTTAGGAATATCTGGGATTCAAATTTTAGATATCAAATTTTGTTGAGAGTTTATAGTATAAGTATATAGAATACTACCACTACCTTCTTCACCAACGACAGTATCTGAACCAACTACTCCATCGAATGAACGGATTCAATTGCGTTAGCTGTATAAGAAGTGGGAGGTTTCAAAGACATATATATATTTTTTTATAGAGAATTAGATTGCTTTCTCACCTAAGTTAAGGAGTGAGTTGTTTTTCACGATTTCACTTTTTTGTGTTTTGGGAACCACATTAGGATTGAATATGTCTTCCCAATCACAACACCTAGCAAAGATATGGGGATTTTATAGATCTTTGTCCTTCCCTTCACGGACTAATTCATTGATTTCTTTGCAAAGTATTTTAAATTGCTTCATCTTTTTATTCATTGCCTTATTCCATGACTGTAAAATGAAAATATAGTTATTAATTAATTTTAAGATTTTTCTTTTGATTTGATGGATGTCTTACCTTTTCTTCCTTTGTTTCTTTTGGTGGTAGGTAAGCAGATATTACAGACAGCTGAAGCGGGGTCATATAAAAGTCGACCAGCTCTTGAGTGTGTGTCCCCAATGGCATTTTCAAACTCAAATGTGAATACGTATCATCATCTGATTAGGTTCCAATTCCCTATCTGTCCCTGACATATTTTAGTTGATCATTAGAAGAAATATACATTTAGATGAAAATAACAAGTTTTTGTTACCGTGTTTTTGGTTGTCACCATCTGCATCAGGCGGATGCATCGCTTTGTCACCAGCAGTTGCCTAACCAACTGTATCTGCACGTTTATCAGCAGAAATAATAGCAACTGTATTATCATCACAGCTTCAGGAATTATCTTGTCAGCAATAGATGCAATCTCACCAGCAGCTGCAACATCACCTTTACCAGCATCAGTAGTATCAGTTGTAGGCTCAATCAATCCTTTGTTCGCAGTTTCAACATTAGCTTCTGCACCAACGGTTTCAACATTCTCATACGCAGGAGCTATTCCTCGTTTTCAGAATCATCATCTAAAGGAGGTCCATTATTATACAAGTATTTCTCCATCCTTGCAAAAGTTGTTGTTATGTAGTTGACTGCAGGTGTTGTGACCGGAGACCCAAATGGACCATATTTCTTCTGGTACTCATGTGTGTAAAGCATCGTAAGAAAGGTTATTGGACCGTTGTATTGTTCATTGACATCTTTCCATTCTTCCATTGTCATCTTTAGGTTTTCAATTACATAGCTACACCAGTCCATATTTGGAGTATCTGAGAGTTTATCGTTTGCGGTGATGAATCGTTGGTTGATTTGGTTATAAATCCTATACATGTGTTGAACAACACAAGGAAATTAAATTTAAACAAGTCACCAACTCCTTGATCAGCCGTCAACTTCTCTCTCACATGCTTTATACTTATTCTTGTAGTCAGGAATTGTTTCTTGAACAGATATGTAGTTGCATCATCCCCCAACCTTGGTCTACTAATGTCTAAAACAGGTATCTTACCCATTGGTATACCCAACACCTCATAAACATTTGTTGCTGTTATCTTAATAACACGGCTGCCGATGTTCAATTCATTAAACTGGTGATCATAGTTCATCAGCAACCAATGCCCTAACATTGATGGAGTTTGGCTAACTTGTAGGTTTAATATTGACCCAAATCCCATTTTTTCCAAACAAACTTTTTGGTCAGAGTTTATTGCACTCACTGCATCCACAATGTTAAATGGTGCACATCTGACCCGCAACTTTAGTTTAAAAATTCATCAAAAGGTTTCCTTTATACCCTCTTAGGTGACTTCTTTTCTTTAATAAACTTCTTCCTTGGTTTTTGAAAGTCTGAGTCTGAACTACTATCTTCCACCTCTTTCCTTTTCTTTGTTAAAAATTTGTTGATTGGAACTTCAAAGTCCGAATCAGAGTTTGCTTCAACATGTTTTGTCTTAAGCTTTTTGACTCCGGTATCAACTTGTTTTGTTTTAACCTTTCGCTTAACTGATCACACATAAAACTCAGATGTTATAAAACTTCAAAACGCTCATCAAACGCCTAATACTATATGCAGAACCAGTTGTTCAGTCAGCACAAACAAGCTTACCAAGCGCTCATCAAACGCATAAGACCAGATACAAACCATTTGTTCAGTCATCACAAACAAGCTTACCAAACGCTTGTCAAACACTCATCAAACGCATAAGACCAGATAAAGAACCAGTTATTGAGTCATCACAAACAAGCTTACCAAACGCTTGTCAAACGCTTGTCAAATGCTCATCAAACGCATAAGACCAGATTAAGGTTAATTGGACATATCCAATTGCATAGTCATTACAAACACGCTTATTAAACGCTTATAATTACATTCACAAATTGGACAGATTCATATGGTGAAATCATCCCAAACGCTTACAATCAGAGATTAATTAACAACGTAATAACCAATAATTAAAAACAAATAATAAAATTTAACATAAAATTAAACCCTAAAACGATTACATCTACAGATTGTTGTCAAACGCTCACGAAAACAGTGGTTAAAACCTCTCTAAAGCCTAAAAAGATTACAAGAATAATAAACAAACACATGATTTATCAGTAATCTGAGGTTTATCTTGTTTATGTTTTGATCTTCGTTCCTTCGTCGAAGCAGATGAGTTAGGGTTCTTCATTTTATCCATCTTCTTTACGGTTGAATGTAGTATAGTTCAGTTGATTGAATGAGTACGTTTCGTCGCCGGGATCAGTTGATTGAATAAGTACGCTTCGTTGCTAGGATTAGTTGATTATAGGTTGATTATTGCGAGTGATTTTAAGGAGAGTAATGGAGACTAATTGACGATCTTACCTTTTTTGAAAAATAGACGCGCGTGTTTTAAAAAATTTGATCGGACGCTTGCTGCGGTCGTGTACTGTTTGTACGATAAATGGGGTTAATGTACAGTAAACGCCCTCATAAATTGTTATAGATTAAATAAATTATAAAGTAAGTGTTGAGATAAATGGTGAAGTGACAGTTTAAAACAAAAACAGGTAATAACCACTAAAGAAAAAATAAAGGTTTCTGTAAATTGGTTTAAAACGTGATGTGCATGCGTTTTAATGAAGCGATGCGATCATACGACGTACTCGGTTTAATTTTTTACAACAATAAAATAAGAGAAAATATCAAATAAGAAGTTTGATTTTTCTAAGAAGGCTAGGAAGGAGGGTATTTTAGTCTACTACCTTAATATTGAAAACTCACTTAATTTAATTTCAAAAACCCACTTAATTAATCTTAAAAATTCACTTAAATTTTCACTCATTTCCTACAACCACCACCGCCCACCGCCACCACCTTGCCGGAAAAGTCTTCGGGAATTTCGCCGGAAAATAAAACACAATGGAAAACACAATGGAAAAAACACAATAAAAATAAAACACAATGACAAAAACACAATTAAATAACACAATGTGAAAAACACAATGCAAAAAAACACTATGAAAAAATAAAACACAATTGTCTAACACAATTTTGGTAAAACACAATTTGTAAAAAACCCACGAATTTTTTTTTTATTTTTACATAGCAATATGGTACTCATATAAAAGATAACAAAACACTCGTTATTAAGGTGAAATTGCTTTAAAAAAATGTGGTATAAAAAAGTTATGAATGTTTTAAAATGATGGGGGAATTTGACATGTGTCTTGCATGTGAATAGAGAAAGTCAACAAATGTGTTTTCTATATTATGCCCTTACCTTTGCTTTACACTAATTTTTTCTCTAATGTAATCTCAACCATTCAAGTTTAAAATGAATGGACAAGATTATTTCCTATTCTTATTACAAAAATTAATATTATATATATATATATATATATATATATTAAAAACTAACATTTTCTCCCTCTCACATATTACTATTCATGAAAAGCACCTATGTTTTTAAGCCACGTGTGTAAGTAGTTATCTCACTTAGTTCTTTTTTTTTTTTTTTTTTTTTAATTTGTAGATGGTAGCTTACGACAGGTGTGGCAAACCACAACTCCTCTCTACTTGTGTACAAGCCCATCACCTCCTCCCTCTCGCGCAACCACAACTCCACACGATTATGGAGGTCGCTAACTTAGATTACCATCGCTAGTTACCAACGAAACCCTTGATCTGATTCTTTAGCCATCATATGTTTGGTGGCTGTGGTTGTGTGAAACGACGGAAGAAGTCGCGTTGTCTGTGAAGTTAAACCAGGTATCACATCTTTTCTCTTTGAATTTCAAATCCATTAACAAATGAAACTACCGCCTAACCTATTAGTTTACCTATTCAATTATCTCCATCTGTAAACAAATGAAATTAACACCTAATTTTACCATATTTAGTTAGTGTCCATAAGGTTTCTGGATGTTATAATTGTGCATATTTATATGAAAAATTGATGTAACCAAGAAGCAGGTTGTTTTGGCACATATATGGGCTATTAGGACTACTAGACAAATATAGTATCCAAGCTACACAACTTTTTGATAAAATGTGGGTAGGATAACAACTACTCTTCTGTGATTATAGTTTATGGTACTCTATACTTTAACTAATATGTAGCTAACAAACTCAAGTGCCCTTTTGTTATTATAGTATTGATGTCGAGCAACACTCATACATATGTTAACTAGGTTTAATCCGCTGCAACGCGCGGGATTGCCAACTAGTTGTTATTATAACTCAACCCATAAAATAAAATAAACAATAAAAAGAAAAAGAATGTATAAATTTATTCTTCATTCCTTCGTTTGCAAAGAGACCCATAATCTAAAGCATCCAACGGAACACTTTCAGTCCAAATTACAGGTAACTTTTATCACTTACAATTTACGCTTTGATTTATACAATAAACACCCATTTACTTGTAGTTACTCGATTTCCCGCTTCAATTTCATATCGGCAGTCAACTAGGATATTATAATTGAAGGTTTATTATTATTATTTGTCATTTGATAAATTAATTGATGATTTCTACAATTTATATATACCCATTTCATCTGTTTCTAATAATGTGTGCAATCTATACCCATTTGATCTATTCTATCATTAGGGTTTAGTTCATTTGGGGATACCCAAATAACCCAGTTAATGTTTGTTATAACAATAATCATGTTCTAATGATTTGCAATGGGCAAATAGGTCATTTCATTTCATCAATGGATACAACACAAACAAGATGGAGAAAAGTTGCATATGGAGGTATGCAACCCGGGTTCGACGATAATCACACCGATGACACCTTCCTTCAAGAAATGGTCATGAACGCAAACGTTGTGAAACGCGACATGCTAAAAGTAATGCTCGATTCGGTTTCCATTTCTCAGTACCTTTGCATTGTGTCACTAGTCGTTTTAGTGTGGGCGCACACGCTTAACTCCACGATAACATAAAAGTTTCTTATTGTTCTTGATGTTACCCTTGTCGGGTCGGGCTTTTTTATTCTTGTTTTAACCGCCAAAATGCTTTCGTTGAATCTTTTACTCAGTTACGCCATCAAAATCATGTTTTTCACAATTGGTTTGTATGTGTTGTCGCCAATATACCACACGTTGACTCGGTCAATCAGCTCGGATTCCATATGGGCCTTGACCACGTCACTCGTTATTCTCCATTTATTCTTGCATAACTACACTGGGTCAACAATAAGAGCTCCCGGTGCGTTGGAAAACCCGACTTTGACGAGTAATATTTCGTTAAACGCGTCGATTGTGGCATCACTTTTGATTGCTTCGCGTCTTCCTTCGAGGGTTCTTGTTTTCACAATAATATTATTTTCGTTGCAGGTTTTTCTTTTTGCGCCATTGGTTACTTATTGTCTTAAAATGTACTCGTTTCGGTTGCATCTGTTGGTGTCTTTTGTGTTGATGGTAATAACATTGGGGTGTGTTTATAGGTTGCATAAAGTGTTGTTTGTGGTGTTGTTGGGGGTGCTGGTGTTTGTTAACTTGGTGTGTCCTTATTGGTTGATTAGGATTCAAGAGTATAAGTTTGAGATTAATGGTCCATGGGATGAAGCAAAGTTGTGTTTCAATATTACAGAATGAAGGGCGTTTTTGTCCTTTTTTTTTCTTTGATAACTTTTCCAGTTATTTATAGAATACTGAATGTTGGTTTACATGTTCATCTGTTCATGTATATATCATTATTTGTTCATTTGATCCAACTTGTATGGAATTAAAAAAGTGTGTGTGTGTGTGTCTATAATGTATACATACTGTTTTGTGAAAGCAAATTATTAATTTTGTTGAGAATAAAGAGGTACTAGCAAAGGTTGTTATGTTTTAAAAGTTACTGAAACTGAAGTGTGCATGTTCAAGTTTGGTGATAAAAAAAATAAACTTTACAAATGTGATGAGCTATGTCACCAGGCAATCAAATCAAAATGAATCTTGTGATTCCACTTCCACTACCGAACCACACGCATACGGTCATACCTGCAACTAGAGGTGCACAATCGAGTTTTTTTCTAAATCGGACTGGTTAGAAACTAGTTTGGATTTGGTTAACAAGCATTGGATTAAACCAAATTAGTTCGGATCCAATCTGGTTTTCAATGGAAATAATCCAAACTAGACGTGCACAAAAAAACCGGTTCCGGAACCTAACCGGTGGAACCGAACCGGAACGGTTCCAGTTCCAACCCGGTTGGAACAATACCCGGTTTGGGTATTTTTGTACCCGAAAATCGTACCCGGTTCTAATATTTATATGTCAGTACCGGTTCCAAACCGGTTCCTACCCGGTTCTTAATTGGAACCGGTTTGGTTCGTACCCGGAATAACCGGTTCCGACGGGTTTTTTTGAAGGGTCAAACAAAAGTCAAACTAGCCGTTGGAACCGGTTCCAACGGTAATATAGCCGTTGGAACCGGTTTTTTTAGACACCAATTAGCCGTTGGAACCGGTTCCAATGGTAATATAACCGTTGGAACCGGTTTTTAAGACAATTTATCCGTTGGAACCGGTTCCAACGGTAATATAGCCGTTGGAACCGGTTTTTGGGCCAAACCTATATATAAGTTGTTTCCATTACTTGTTTCACCACCAAACTCAAAAACAAACTACAATACTACTCCTTTAGCAAACCCGTTCCTTTACCCGACCATCCAACTAAATATTATTATGGCACCCATCAAAAAAACTAACAACAAGGCTAAGAAGAGTGTTTTTGTTGCCCCCGTTCCTGTTACGGAGGACCCAAGGGTTGTTACGGTAGTCAACCATAACCGCAACCAAGACGTATGGAAGAATTGGGATTTGATTGTGGATGACGAAGGTTATCAAAAGGCTCGTTGCAAACTATGTGGTTCAATATTAAAGCACGATTTCAACTCTACTTTTAGAAAGCACATCGAGAAGCCATATTGCAAGGCGTTGAAAGGGATTGGCGCGACCGATCAAATTGACTTGGGTAAAGATGGTACACTATTTCGTTACAACACGACTCAAGTTCAAGATAGAATGGCAAAGTTCGTTATTCAACGAGGTTTACCGTTTAACCACTTTGATGACCCGGAGTTGACGTCGTTGATTCGCGAAACTCTACAACCGAGATACACACATGTAAGTCGTACTACCTTAAGACGTCATTGTATCAGGTTGTGGGAGTGTGCTAAAAAAGAGTTAATCGAGTCTTTTCATTCTTTAGAAGCCATGGTTAGTTTAACTACCGATGTTTTGTCGGCACCACACGGGTTGCCCGAATCATACATATGTGTCACCGCTCATTGGGTTGATCCGGTGACATGGCAATTGATGAAACGCACCATCGCTTTTGAAAACTTCCCGTTCCCACATACCGCCGAAAAATTGTTTGAATTACTTGATGAAGTTATAACGACTTACAACTTGAGAAATAAAATATTTTCGATTTCGTTTGACAACGCTTCAAACAATACTAAGGCGGCTGAAAAATTTATCATTAAATATTCACCACTTGTTTCGGGGATTTTTTTCATGTCCGATGTGTTGCACATATCATCAACTTGGTTGTCCAAATAGGTCTTGACAATGAACACATTTGTGATGATTTAAAATACTTTAGACTTATGTTACAAGATGTCTTCAAAAGTGGTAAAAGAAGACATCTTGAATATAAGAACTATTGCAAGTCGGTTGAAAGAAAGTATTTGGGGCCGAATTGGGACGTTCCAACCCGTTGGAACTCAACTTGTCATATGTTAAAGTGTGCTTTTGCCCAACGCCAAACTTTACAAGCTTTTCATAACAATCTTGTTGAAGAACGCGAGGCCGATATGTTTCCGGAAAGTGTTTGGGTCCAAGTCGGTTATTTGTTGGAGTATCTTGACGTGTTCAAAAAGTCAACAACAAAATTATCGGGAGTCTATTACCCTACTAGTTGTTGGGTTTTGCAAGAATTGTACTATATGTCTTGTGTTTTTAAAAGCTTTGCGGAGAAGAACAAACTCTTCGAAAATATTGTTGCGGTGATGAAAGAAAAGTTCATAAAATATTTTGAAAACATACCGCCGGTCTTTACTTGTGCCGCCGCATTAAACCCCTATTGGAATGTTAATGGGGTTGAAACAACGATTGAGGAAATATTCGACAACTTAGGTATGCACGAGATTGACCCGAAGTTGTCGACGGAAGCGAAGGACAAGTTCAACAAAAACCTTCAAGACCTTTATGACCATTATTTTCAAATGTATGGTCCAAGCACGAGATCTTCTTTTGTGAAAAAAACAACAACTGGTAGGCCGTGCAATGACCCACTTATAAACTTGATGAATGGGATTCGTGAATCGGCATCTAAGAGGCAAAGAGGAAACACACCAAGTAGCGAACTTGGTCGATATAGTGGAGCAAACTATGTTGAGGGCGCAACGGTCGACGAAATTCGCAATATTGATTTGTTGGCTTGGTGGAAAGGTAAACAAAACGAATTTCCCATTCTATCCGCCATGGCTCGTGACTTGCTTGCCGTACAAGCCTCAACGGCTGCTTCCGAATCGGTTTTTTCTCTTAGTGGGAGGGTGTTATCTATGCGAAGAACAAAACTAACTCCCGAGTCTCTAGAGGTTTGCATTTGCCTAAAGGACCATTTGGATGCGGTGGATCGTGTACAACACAAGGCGAACTTTGAAGACGAAATACCAATAGAGCGTCATATTCATGATGAGGAAGCGGAGGACGGGGTTTCTTCCGATAACGAAGACGAGGGTGAAGACGAGAA